>NW_027018049.1:0-101626 GCF_032854445.1 Liolophura sinensis | reverse complement strand
AAAGACATTGAGATTGTCTTGCACTTAGAAGTAACACAATTGCTGGGTGAGTTAAATGGGCTTGGCCCAAAGATTTGTCGTCTTCTGGGCTACCGAAGGGCACATAACTTATAGTCAAAAGTTGAATATAGTAATGACCAGTCGCGATTGTACAGAGTACAGTGTAGCCGATTTCAATTAACAAAAACACCAGGCAAAATGCAAAATTGGAAAATCTGTTCCAGTGCTACTATTAAGAGGCTAATCCGACGTATTTTGTGGCGAGAAATTGAATGGTACAAACCGCGTTGCTCTCTGACCAATACTTTTGGCTGTAGTGACAATTGAATGATCATTGATGTCATAATCACGTGCCCAGTAACGGCTCTTACTCCATGGAAACCAGGGATATTTGCAATTTTTTAACAGCTGCCGATGCCTGGCTCAATTCCGCATCTTTTGGCACCTTATAAATGTGGGTCAGTGTTTAGTTGTACTTTTTACAGCAGACTGTATCAAGTACCTTGTGTTTTTCATGTACAAATGGTCTGGTTTTTCTACACGTAGATAAAGACATTGAGATTGTCTTGGACTTAGAAGTATGACAATTGCTGGGTGAGTTAAATGGGCTTAGCCCAAAGATTTGTCGTCTTCTGGGCTACCGAAGGGCACATAACTTATAGTCAAAAGTTGAATATAGTAATGACCAGTCGCGATTGTACAGAGTACAGTGTAGCCGGTTTCAATTAACAAAAACACCAGGCAAAAATGCAAAAGTGGAAAAACTGTTCCAGTGCAACTAGTAAGAGGCTAATCCGACGTATTTTGTGACGAGAAATCGAATGGTGCAATCCGCGTTGCTCTCCGACCAATACTTTTGGCTGTAGTGACAATTGAATGATCATTGATGTCATAATCACGTGCCCAGCAACGGTTCTAACTCCATGGAAACCAGGGAAATTTGCAATTTTTTCACAGCTGCCGATGCCTGGCCCAATTCCGCATCTTTTGGCACCTTACTGAAGTGGGTCAGTGTTCAGTTGTACTTTTTACAGCAGACTGTATCAAGTACCTTGTGTTTTTCATGTAGAAATGGTGTGGTTTTTCTACACGTAGATAAAGATATTGAGATTGTCTTCGACTTAAAAGTAAGGCAATTGCTGGGTGAGTTAAATGGGCTTAGCCCAAAGATTTGACGTCTTCTGGGCTACCGAAGGGCACATAACATATAGTCAAAAGTTGAATATAGTAATGACCAGTCGCGATGGTACATAGTACAGTGTAGCCGATTTCAATTAACAAAAAGACCAGGCAAAAATGCAAAATTCGAAAAATTGTTCCAGTGCTGCTGACAAGAGGCTAATCCGACGTATTTTGTGACGACAAATCGAATGGTGCAAACCGCGTTGCTCTCCGACCAATACTTTTGGCTGTAGTGACAGTTGAATGATCATTGATGTCATAATCACGTGCCCAGCAACGTCTCTTACTCCATGGAAACCAGGAAAATTTGCAATTTTTCAACAGCTGCCGATGCCTGGCTAAATTCCGCATCTTTTGGCACCTTATTCATGTGGGTCTGTTGTCAGTTGTACTTTTTACAGCAGACTGTATTAAGTACCTTGTGATTTTTATGTACAAAAGGTGTGGTTTTTCTACACGTAAATAAAGACATTGAGATTGTCTTGCACTTAGAAATAAGACAATTGCTGGGTGAGTTAAATGGGCTTAGCCCAAAGATTTGTCGTCTTCTGGGCTACCGAAGGGCACATAACTTATAGTCAAAAGTTGAATATAGTAATGACCAGTCGCGATTGTACAGAGTACAGTGTAGCCGGTTTCAATTAACAAAAACACCAGGCAAAAATGCAAAAGTGGAAAAACTGTTCCAGTACAACTAGTAAGAGGCTAATCCGACGTATTTTGTGACGAGAAATCGAATGGTGCAATCCGCGTTGCTCTCCGACCAATACTTTTGGCTGTAGCGACAATTGAATGATCATTGATGTCATAATCACGTGCCCAGCAACGGCTCTTACTCCATGGAAACCAGGGAAATTTGCAATTTTTCAACAGCTGCCGATGCCTGGCCCAATTCCGCATCTTTTGGCACCTTACTGAAGTGGGTCAGTGTTCAGTTGTACTTTTTACAGCAGACTGTATCAAGTACCTTGTGTTTTTCACGTACAAAAGGTGTGGTTTTTCTACACGTAGATAAAGACATTGAGATTGTCTTTGACTTAGAAGTAAGGCAATTGCTGGTTGAGTAAAATGGGCTTAGCCCAAAGATTTGACGTCTTCTGGGCTACCGAAAGGCACATAACATATAGTCAAAAGTTGAATATAGTAATAACCAGTCGCGATGGTACATAGTACAGTGTAGCCGATTTCAATTAACAAAAAGACCAGGCAAAAATGCAAAATTGGAAAAATTGTTCCAGTGCTGCTGGTAAGAAGCTAATCCGACGTATTTTGTGACGAGAAATCGAATGAGGGAAACCGCGTTCCTCTCCGACCAATACTTTTGGCTGTAGTGACAATTGAATGATCATTGATGTCATAATCACGTGCACAGCAACGGCTCTTACTCCATGGAAACCAGGGAAATTTGCAATCTTTTAACAGCTGCCGATGCCTGGCCCAATTCCGCATCTTTTGCCACCTTATTTATGTGGGTCTGTGGTCAGTTGTACTTTTTACAGCAGACTGTATCAAGTACCTTGTGTTTTTTATGTACAAATGGTGTGGTTTTTCTACACGTAGATAAAGACAATGAGATTGTCTTGGACTTAGAAGTAAGACAATTGCTGGGTGAGTTAAATTGGCTTAGCCCAAAGATTTGACGTCTTCTGGGCTACCGAAGGGCACATAACTTATAGTCAAAAGTTGAATATAGTAATGACCAGTCGCGATTGTACAGAGTACAGTGTAGCCGATTTCAATTAACAAAACACCAGGCAAAAATGCAAAAGTGGAAAAACTGTTCCAGTGCAACTAGTAAGAGGCTAATCCGACGTATTTTGTGACGAGAAATCGAATGGTGCAATCCGCGTTGCTCTCCGACCAATACTTTTGGCTGTAGTGACAATTGAATGATCATTGATGTCATAATCACGTGCCCAGCAACGGTTCTTACTCCATGGAAACCAGGGAAATTTGCAATTTTTTATCAGCTGCCGATGCCTGGCCCAATTCCGCATCTTTTGGCACCTTACTGAAGTGGGTCTGTTGTCAGTTGTACTTTTTACAGCAGACTGTATTAAGTACCTTGTGATTTTTATGTACAAAAGGTGTGGTTTTTCTACACGTAAATAAAGACATTGAGATTGTCTTGCACTTAGAAATAAGACAATTGCTGGGTGATTTTAAATGGGCTTAGCCCAAAGATTTGTCGTCTTCTGGGCTACCGAAGGGCACATAACTTATAGTCAAAAGTTGAATATGGCAATGACCAGTCGCGATTGTACAGAGTACAGTGTATCCGATTTCAATTAACAAAAAGACCAGGCAAAAATGCAAAAGTGGAAAAAATGTTCCAGTGCTGCTGGTAAGAGGCTAATCCGACGTATTTTGTGACGAGAAATCGAATGGTGCAAACCGCGTTGCTCTCCGACCCATACTTTTGGCTGTAGCGACAATTGACTGATCATTGATGTCATAATCACGTGCCCAGCAACGGCTCTTACTCCATGGAAACCAGGAAAATTTGCAATTTTTCAACAGTTGCCGATGCCTGGCTCAATTCCGCATCTTTTGGCACCTTATTCATGTGGGTCTGTGGTCAGTTGTACTTTTTACAGCAGACTGTATCAAGTACCTTGTGTTTTTTATGTACAAATGGTGTGGTTTTTCTACACGTAGATAAAGACATTGAGATTGTCTTGGACTTAGAAGTAACACAATTGCTGGGTGAGTTAAATGGGCTTAGCCCAAAGATTTGTCGTCTTCTGGGCTACCGAAGGGCACATAACATATAGTCAAAAGTTGAACATAGTAATGACCAGTCGCGATTGTACAGAGTACAGTGTAGCCGGTTTCAATTAACAAAAAGACCAGACAAAAGTGCAAAAGTGGAAAAACTGTTCCAGTGCTACTAGTAAGAGGCTAATCCGACGTATTTTGTGACGAGAAATCGAATGGTGCAATCCGCGTTGCTCTCCGACCAATACTTTTGGCTGTAGTGACAATTGAATGATCATTGATGTCATAATCACGTGCACAGCAACGGCTCTTACTCCATGGAAACCAGAAAAATTTGCAATTTTTTACCAGCTGCCGATACCTGGCTCAATTCCGCGTCTTTTGGCACCTTATTCATGTAGGTCTGTGGTCAGTTGAACTTTTTACAGCAGACTGTATCAAGTACCCTGTGTTTGTTTTATGTACAAATTGTCTGGTTTTTCTACACGTAGATAAAGACATTGAGATTGTCTTGGACTTAGAAGTAAGACAATTGCTGGGTGAGTTAAATGGGCTTAGCCCAAAGATTTCAGGTCTTCTGGGCTACCGAAGGGCACATAACTTATAGTCAAAAGTTGAATATAGTAATTACCAGTCGCGATTGTACAGAGTACAGTGTAGCCGGTTTCAATTATCAAAAAGACCAGGCAAAAATGCAAAAGTGGAAAAACTGTTCCAGTGCTACTAGTAAGAGGCTAATCCGACGTATTTTGTGACGAGAAATCGAATGGTGCAATCCGCGTTGCTCTCCGACCAATACTTTTGGCTGTAGCGACAATTGTATGATCATTGATGTCATAATCACGTGCGTAGCAACGGCTCTCCATGGAAACCAGGGATATTTGCAATTTTTCAACAGCTGCCGATGCCTGGCCCAATTCCGCATCTTTTGGCACCTGATTTATGTGGGTCTGTTGTCAGTTGTACTTTTTACAGCAGACTGTATCAATACCTTGTGATTTTTATGTACAAAAGGTGTGGTTTTTCTACACGTAGATAAAGACATTGAGATTGTCTTGCACTTAGAAGTAACACAATTGCTGGGTGAGTTAAATGCGCTTATCCCAAAGATTTCAGGTCGTTTGGGCTACCGAAGGGCACATAACTTATAGTCAAAAGTTGAATATAGTAATGACCAGTCGCGATTGTACAGAGTACAGTGTAGCCGATTTCAATTAACAAAAAGACCAGGTAAAAATGCAAAAGTGGAAAAACTGTTCCAGTGCTGCTGGTAAGAGGCTAATCCGACGTATTTTGTGACGAGAAATCGAATGGTACAAAGCGCGTTGCTCTCTGGCCAATACTTTTGGCTGCAGCGACAATTTCAATGATCATTGATGTCATAATCACGTGCCCAGTAACGGCTCTTACTCATGGAAACCAGGGATATTTGCAATTTTTTAACAGCTGCCGATGCCTGGCCCAATTCCGCATCTTTTGGCACCTTATAAATGTGGGTCACTGTTAAGTTGTACTTTTTACAGCAGACTGTATCAAGTACCTTGTGTTTTTTTTTGTACAATGTGTGGTTTTTCTACACGTAGATAAAGACATTGAGATTGTCTTGGACTTAGAAGTCAGACAATTGCTGGGTGAGTTAAATGGGCTTAGCCCAAAGATTTGACGTCTTCTGGGCTACCAAAGGGCACATAACTTATAGTCAAAAGTTGAATATAGTAATGACCAGGCGCGATTGTACAGAGTACAGTGTAGCCGGTTTCAATTAACAAAAAGACCAGGCAAAAATGCATAAGTGGAAAAACTGTTCCAGTGCTACTAGTAAGAGGCTAATCCGACGTATTTTGTGCGAGAAATCGAATGGTACAAAGTGCGTTGCTCTCTGGCCAATACTTTTGGCTGTGGCGACAATTGAATAATCAATGATGTCATAATCACGTGCACAGCAACGTCTCTTACTCCATGGAAACCAGGGATATTTGCAACTTTTCAACAGCTGCCGATGCCTGGCTCATATCCGCATCTTTGGCACCTTATTGAAGTGGGTCAGTGTTGAGTTGTACTTTTTACAGCAGACTGTATCAAGTACATTGTGTTTTTCACGTACAAATGGTGTGGTTTTTCTACACGTAGATCAAGACATTGAGATTGTCTTGGACTTAGAAATAAGACAATTGCTGGGTGAGTTAAATGGGCTTGGCCAAAGATTTCAGGTCTTCTGGGCTACCGAAGGGCACATAACTTATAGTCAAAAGTTGAATATAGTAATGACCAGTCGCGATTGTACAGAGTACAGTGTAGCCCGGTTTCAATTATCAAATAGACAAGGCAAAAATGCAAAATTGGAAAAAACTGTTCCAGTGCTACTGGTAAGAGGCTAATCCGACGTATTTTGTGACGAGAAATCGAATGGTGCAATCCGCGTTGCTCTCCGACCAATACTTTTGGCTGTAGCGACAATTCAATGATCATTGATGTCATAATCACGTGCCCAGAAACGGCTCTTACTCCATGGAAACCAGCGATATTTGCAATTTTCAACAACTGCCAGATGCCTGCCAATTCCGCATCTTTGGCACCTTATAAATGTGGGTCTGTTGTCAGTTGTACTTTTTACAGCAGACTGTATCAAGTACCTTGTGATTTTTATGTACAAAAGGTGTGCTTTTTCTACACGTAAATAAAGACACTGAGATTGTCTTGCACTTAGAAGTAAGACAATTGCTGGGTGAGTTAAATGGCTTGCCCAAAGATTTGACGTCTTCTGGGCTACCGAAGGGCACATAACTTATAGTCAAAAGTTGAATATAGTAATGACCAGTCGCGATTGTACAGAGTACAGTGTAGCCGATTTCAATTAACAAAAAGACCAGGCAAAAATGCAAAAGGGGAAAAACTGTTCCAGTGCTACTAGTAAGAGGCTAATCCGACGTATTTTGTGACGAGAAATCGAATGGTACAATCCGCGTTGCTCTCCGACCAATACTTTTGGCTGTGGCGACAATTGAATGATCATTGATGTCATAATCACGTGCACAGCAACGGCTCTTACTCCATGGAAACCAGGGATATTTGCAATTTTTCAACAGCTGCCGATGCCTGGCTCATATCCGCATCTTTTGGCACCTTACTGAAGTGGGTCAGTGTTCAGTTGTACTTTTTACAGCAGACTGTATCAAGTACCTTGTGTTTTTCACATACAAATGGTGTGTGTGGTTTTTCTACACGTAGATAAAGACATTGAGATTGTCTTGGACTTAGAAATAAGACAATTGTTGGGTGAGTTAAATGGGCTTGGCCCAAAGATTTGAGGTCTTCTGGGCTACCGAAGGGCACATAACTTATAGTCAAAAGTTGAATATAGTATGACCAGTCGCGATTGTACAGAGTACAGTGTAGCCGGTTTCAATTATCAAAAGACCAGGCAAAATGCAAAATTGGAAAAACTGTTCCAGTGCTACTAGTAAGAGGCTAATCCGACGTATTTTGTGACGAGAAATCGAATGGTGCAATCCGCGTTGCTCTCCGACCAATACTTTTGGCTGTAGCGACAATTCAATGATCATTGATGTCATAATCATGTGCGTAGCAACGGCTCTTACTCCATGGAAACCAGGGATATTTGCAATTTTTCAACAGCTGCGATGCCTGGCCAATTCCGCATCTTTTGGCACCTTATTTATGTGGGTCTGTTGTCAGTTGTACTTTTTACAGCAGACTGTATCAAGTACCTTGTGATTTTATGGACAAAAGGTGTGGTTTTTCTACACGTAAATAAAGACACTGAGATTGTCTTGCACTTAGAAGTAAGACAATTGCTGGGTGAGTTAAATGGGCTTGGCCCAAAGATTTGACGTCTTCTGGGCTACCGAAGGGCACATAACTTATAGTCAAAAGTGAATATAGTAATGACCAGTCGCGATTGTACAGAGTACAGTGTAGCCGATTTCAATTAACAAAAAGTCCAGGCAAAAATGCAAAAGGGGAAAAACTGTTCCAGTGCAACTAGTAAGAGGCTAATCCGACGTATTTTGTGGCGAGAAATCGAATGGTACAAAACGCGTTGCTCTCTGGCCATACTTTTGGCTGGTAGCGACAATTGAATGATCATTGATGTCATAATCACGTGCACAGTAACGGCTCTTACTCCATGGAAACCAGGGATATTTGCAATTTTTTAACAGCTGCCGATGCCTGGCCCAATTCCGCATCTTTTGGCACCTTATAAATGTGGATCAGTGTTTAGTTGTACTTTTTACAGCAGACTGTATCAAGTACCTTGTGTTTTTTATGTACAAATGGTGTGGTTTTTCCACACGTAGATAAAGACATTGAGATTGTCTTGGACTTAGAAATAAGACAATTGCTGGGTGAGTTAAATGGGCTTGGCCCAAAGATTTCAGGTCTTCTGGGCTACCGAAGGGCACATAACTTATAGTCAAAAGTTGAATATAGTAATGACCAGTCGCGATAGTACAGAGTACAGTGTAGCCGATTTCAATTAACAAAAAGACCAGGCAAAAATGCAAAAGTGGAAAAACTGTTCCAGTGCTACTACTAAGAGGCTAATCCGACGTATTTTGTGACGAGAAATCGAATGGTGCAATCCGCGTTGCTCTCCGACCAAAACTTTTGGCTGTAGCGACAATCGAATGATCATTATGTCATAATCACGTGCACATCAACGGCTCTTACTCCATGGAAACCAGGGAAATTTGCAATTTTACAACAGCTGCCGATGCCTGGCTCATATCCGCATCTTTTGGCACCTTACTGAAGTGGGTCAGTGTTTAGTTGTACTTTTAACAGCAGACTGTATCAAGTACCTTGTGTTTTTCACGTACAAATGGTGTGGTTTTTCTACACGTAGATAAAGACATTGAGATTGTCTTGGACTTAGAAATAAGACAATTGCTGGGTGAGTTAAATGGGCTTGGCCCAAAGATTTCAGGTCTTCTGGGCTACCGAAGGGCACATAACTTATAGTCAAAAGTTGAATATAGTAATGACCAGTCGCGATTGTACAGAGTACAGTGTAGCCGGTTTCAATTAACAAAAAGACCAGGCAAAAATGCAAAAGTGGAAAAACTGTTCCAGTGCTACTAGTAAGAGGCTAATCCGACGTATTTTGTGACGAGAAATCGAATGGTGCAATCCGCGTTGCTCTCCGACCGATACTTTTGGCTGTAGTGACAATTGAATGATTACTGATATCATAATCACGTGCACAGCAACGGCTCTTACGGCTCTTACTCCATGGAAACCAGGGAAATTTGCAATTTTTCAACAGCTGCCGATGCCTGGCTCAATTCCGCATCTTTTGGCACCTTATTCATGTGGGTTTGTGGTCAGTTGTACTTTTTACAGCAGACTGTATCAAGTACCTTGTGTTTTTTATGTACAAATGGTCTGGTTTTTCTACACGTAGATAAAGACATTGAGATTGTCTTGGACTTAGAAGTAAGACAATTGCTGGGTGAGTTAAAAGGGCTTAGCCCAAAGATTTCAGGTCTTCTGGGCTACCGAAGGGTCACATAACTTATAGTCAAAAGTTGAATATAGTAATGACCAGTCGCGATTGTACAGAGTACAGTGTAGCCGATTTCAATTAACAAAAAGACCAGGTAAAAATGCAAAAGTGGAAAAACTGTTCCAGTGCTACTAGTAAGAGGCTAATCCGACGTATTTTGTGGCGAGAAATCGAATGGTGCAAACCGCGTTGCTCTCTGACCAATACTTTTGGCTGTAGGGACAATTCAATGATCATTGATGTCATAATCACGTGCCCAGCAACGGCTCTTACACCATGGAAACCAGGGATATTTGCAATTTTTCAACAGCTGCCGATGCCTGGCCCAATTCCGCATCTTTTGGCACCTTATAAATGTGGGTCAGTGTTCAGTTGTACTTTTTACAGCAGACTGTATCAAGTACCTCGTCTTTTTTATGTACAAATGGTCTGGTTTTTCTACACGTAGATAAAGACATTGAGATTGTCTTCGACTTAGAAGTAAGGCAATTGCTGGGTGAGTTAAATGGGCTTAGCCCAAAAACTTTGACGTCTTCTGGGCTACCGAAGGGCACATAACATATAGTCAAAAGTTGAATATAGTAATGATCAGTCGCGAAGGTACATAGTACAGTGTAGCCGATTTCAATTAACAAAAGACCAGGCAAAAATGCAAATTCGAAAAATTGTTCCAGTGCTGCTGGTAAGAGGCTAATCCGACGTATTTTGTGACGAGAAATCGAATGGTGCAAACCGCGTTGCTCTCCGACCAATACTTTTGGCTGTAGTGACAATTGAATGATCATTGATGTCATAATCACGTGCCCAGCAACGGCTCTTACTCCATGGAAACCAGGAAAATTTGCAATTTTTCAACAGCTGCCGATGGCTGGCTAAATTCCGCATCTTTTGGCACCTTATAAATGTGGGTCAGTGTTTAGTTGTACTTTTTACAGCAGACTGTATCAAGTACCTTGTGTTTTTTATGTACAAATGGTGTGGTTTTTCTACACGTAGATCAAGACATTGAGATTGTCTTCGACTTAAAAGTAAGACAATTGCTGGGTGAGTTAAATGGGCTTGGCCCAAAGATTTGACGTCTTCTGGGCTACCGAAGGGCACATAACTTATAGTCAAAAGTTGAATATAGTAATGACCATTCGCGATTGTACAGAGTACAGTGTAGCCGATTTCAATTAACAAAAAGACCAGGCAAAAATGCAAAAGTGGAAAAACTGTTCCAGTGCTAATAGTAAGAGGCTAATCCGACGTATTTTGTGACGAGAAATCGAATGGTGCAATCCGCGTTGCTCTCCGACCAAAACTTTTGGCTGTAGCGACAATCGAATGATCATTTATGTCATAATCACGTGCACAGCAACGGCTCTTACTCCATGGAAACCAGGGAAATTTGCAATTTTTCAACAGCTGCCGATGCCTGGCTCATATCCGCATCTTTTGGCACCTTACTGAAGTGGGTGAGTGTTTAGTTGTACTTTTAACAGCAGACTGTATCAAGTACCTTGTGTTTTTCACGTACAAATGGTGTGGTTTTTCTACACGTAGATAAAGACATTGAGATTGTCTTGGACTTAGAAATAAGACAATTGCTGGGTGAGTTAAATGGGCTTGGCCCAAAGATTTCAGGTCTTCTGGGCTACCGAAGGGCACATAACTTATAGTCAAAAGTTGAATATAGTAATGACCAGTCGCGATTGTACAGAGTACAGTGTAGCCGGTTTCAATTAACAAAAGACAAGGCAAAAATGCAAAAGTGGAAAAACTGTTCCAGTGCTACTAGTAAGAGGCTAATCCGACGTATTTTGTGGCGAGAAATCGAATGGTGCAATCCGCGTTGCTCTCCGACCGATACTTTTGGCTGTATGTAGTGACAATTGAATGATTACTGATATCATAATCACGTGCACAGCAACGGCTCTTACTCCATGGAAACCAGGAAAATTTGCAATTTTTCAACAGCTGCCAATGCCTGGCCCAATTCCGCATCTTTTGGCACCTTATAAATGTGGGTCAGTGTTTAGTTGTACTTTTTACAGCAGACTGTATCAAGTACCTTGTGTTTTTTATGTACAAATGGTGTGGTTTTTCCACACGTAGATAAAGACATTGAGATTGTCTTCGACTTAGAAATAAGACAATTGCTGGGTGAGTTAAATGGGCTTGGCCCCAAAGATTTGACGTCTTCAGGCTACCGAAGGGCACATAACTTATAGTCAAAGTTGAATATAGTAATGACCAGTCGCGATTGTACAGAGTACAGTGTAGCCGGTTTCAATTAACATAAGACCAGGTAAAAATGCAAAAGTGGAAAAACTGTCCAGTGCTACTAGTAAGAGGCTAATCCGACGTATTTTGTGACGAGAAATCGAATGGTGCAATCCACGTTGCTCTCCGACCAATACTTTTGGCTGTAGCGACAATTGAATGATCATTGATGTCATAATCACGTGCCCAGCAACGGCTCTTACTCCATGGAAACAGGGATATTTGCAATTTTTTAACAGCTGCCGATGCCTGGCCCAATTCCGCATCTTTTGGCACCTTATAAATGTGGGTCAGTGTTTAGTTGTACTTTTTACAGCAGACTGTATCAAGTACCTTGTGTTTTTTATGTACAAATGGTGTGGTTTTTCTACACTTAGATCAAGACATTGAGATTGTCTTGGACTTAGAAGTAAGACAATTGCTGGGTGAGTTAAATGGGCTTGGCCCAAAGATTTCAGGTCTTCTGGGCTACCGAAGGGCACATAACTTATAGTCAAATGTTGAATATAGTAATGACCAGTCGCGATTGTACAGAGTACAGTGTAGCGGTTTCAATTATCAAAAAGACCAGGCAAAAATGCAAAAGTGGAAAAACTGTTCCAGTGCTACTAGTAAGAGGCTAATCCGACGTATTTTGTGACGAGAAATCGAATGGTACAAAGCGCGTTGCTCTCTGGCCAATACTTTTGGCTGTAGCGACAATTCAATGATCATTGATGTCATAATCACGTGCCCAGTAACGGCTCTTACTCCATGGAAACCAGGGGTATTTGCAATTTTTTAACAGCTGCCGATGCCTGGCCCAATTCCGCATCTTTTGGCACCTTATAAATGTGGGTCACTGTTTAGTTGTACTTTTTACAGCAGACTGTATCAAGTACCTTATGTTTTTTATGTACAAATGGTCTGGTTTTTCTACACGTAGATAAAGACATTGAGATTGTCTTGGACTTAGAAGTAAGACAATTGCTGGGTGAGTTAAATGGGCTTAGCCCAAAGATTTGACGTCTTCTGGGCTACCAAAGGGCACATAACTTATAGTCAAAAGTTGAATATAGTAATGACCAGTCGCGATTGTACAGATTACAGTGTAGCCGATTTCAATTAACAAAAAGACCAGGCAAAAATGCAAAAGTGGAAAAACTGTTCCAGTGCTACTAGTAAGAGGCTAATCCGACGTATTTTGTGACGAGAAATCGAATGGTGCAATCCGCGTTGCTCTCCGACCAAAACTTTTGGCTGTAGCGGACAATTGAATGATCATTTATGTCATAATCACGTGCACAGCAACGGCTCTTACTCCATGGAAACCAATGAAATTTGCAATTTTTCAACAGCTGCCGATGCCTGGCTCAATTCAGCATCTTTTGGCACCTTATTCATGTGGGTCTGTGGTCAGTTGTACTTTTTACAGCAGACTGTATCAAGTACCTTGTGTTTTTATGTACAAATGGTCTGGTTTTTCTACACGAAGATAAAGACATTGAGATTGTCTTGCACTTAGAAGTAAGACAATTGCTGGGTGAGTTAAATGGGCTTAGCCCAAAGATTTGACGTCTTCTGGGCTACCGAAGGGCACATAACTTATAGTCAAAAGTTGAATATAGTAATGACCAGTCGCGATAGTACATAGGACAGTGTAGCCGATTTCAATTAACAAAAAAGACCAGGTAAAAATGCAAAATTGGAAAAATTGTTCAGTGCTGCTGGTAAGAGGCTAATCCGACGTATTTTGTGACGAGAAATCGAATGGCGCAAACGGCGTTGCTCTCCGACCAATACTTTTGGCTGTAGTGACAATTGAATGATCATTGATGTCATAATCACGTGCCCAGCAACGGCTCTTACTCCATGGAAACCAGGAAAATTTGCAATTTTTCAACAGCTGCCGATACCTGGCTAAATTCCGCATCTTTTGCCACCTTATTCATGTGGGTCTGTTGTCAGTTGTACTTTTTACAGCAGACTGCATCAAGTACCTTGTGATTTTTATGTACAAATGGTGTGGTTTTTCTACACGTAGATAAAGACATTGAGATTGTCTTGCACGTAGAAGTAAGGCAATTGCTGGGTGAGTTAAATGGGCTTAGCCCAAAGATTTGACGTCTTCTGGTCTACCGAAGGGCACATTAACTTATAGTCAAAGTTGAATATAGTAATGACCAGTCGCGATTGTACAGAGTACAGTGTAGCCGATTTCAATTAACAAAAAGACCAGGCAAAAATGCAAAAGTGGAAAAAATGTTCCAGTGCTGCTGGTAAGAGGCTAATCCGACGTATTTTGTGACGAGAAATCAAATGGTGCAAAACCGCGTTGCTCTCTGACCGATACTTTTGGCTGTAGCGACAATTGAATGATCATTGATGTCATAATCACGTGCCCAGCAACGGCTCTTACTCCATGGAAACCAGGGATATTTGCAATTTTTTAACAGCTGCCGATGCCTGGCCCAATTCCGGATCTTTTGGCACCTTATAAATGTGGGTCAGTGTTTAGTTGTACTTTTTACAGCAGACTGTATCAAGTACCTTGTGTTTTTCACGTACAAATGGTGTGGTTTTTTCTACACGTAAATAAAGACATTGAGATTGTCTTGCACTTAGAAGTAACACAATTGCTGGGTGAGTTAAATGCGCTTATCCCAAAGATTTCAGGTCTTCTGGGCTACCGAAGGGCACATAACTTATAGTCAAAAGTTGAATATAGTAATGACCAGTCGCGATTGTACAGAGTACAGTGTAGCCGATTTCAATTAACAAAAAGACCAGGTAAAAATGCAAAAGTGGAAAAACTGTTCCAGTGCTGCTGGTAAGAGCTAATCCGACGTATTTTGTGACGAGAAAACCAATGGTGCAAACCGCGTTGCTCTCCGACCAATGGTTTTGGCTGTATCGACAACTTAATGATCATTTATGTCATAATCACGTGCGTAGCATCGGCCCTTACTCCATGGAAACCAGGGAAATTTGCAATTTTTCAACAGCTGCCGATACCTGGCTCAATTCCGCATCTTTTGGCACCTGATTCATGTGGGTCTGTGGTCAGTTGTACTTTTTACAGGAGACTGTATCAAGTCCCTTGTGTTTTTTATGTACAAATGGTCTGGGTTTTTCTACACGAAGATAAAGACCATTGAGATTGTCTTCGACTTAGAAGTAAGACAATTGCTGGGTGAGTTAAATGGGCTTAGCCCAAAGATTTGAGGTCTTCTGGGCTACCGAAGGGCACATAACTTATAGTCAAAAGTTGAATATAGTAATGGACCAGTCGCGATAGTACATAGGACAGTGTAGCCGATTTCAATTAACAAAAAGACCAAGCAAAAATGCAAAATTGAAAAATTGTTCCAGTGCTGCTGGTAAGAGTCTAATCCGACGTTTTTTGTGACGAGAAATCGAATGGCGCAAACGGCGTTGCTCTCCGACCAATACTTTTGGCTGTAGTGACAATTGAATGATCATTGATGTCATAATCACGTGCCCAGCAACGGCTCTTACTCCATGGAAACCAGGAAAATTTGCAATTTTTCAACAGCTGCCGATACCTGGCTCAATTCCGCATCTTTGGCACCTTATTCATGTGGGGTCTGTTGTCAGTTGTACTTTTTACAGCAGACTGCATCAAGTACCTTGTGATTTTTATGTACAAATGGTGTGGTTTTTCTACACGTAGATAAAGACATTGAGATTGTCTTGCACGTAGAAGTAAGGCAATTGCCTGGGTGAGTTAAATGGGCTTAGCCCAAAGATTTGAGGTCTTCTGGGCTACCGAAGGGCACATAACTTATAGTCAAAAGTTGAATATAGTAATGACCAGTCGCGATTGTACAGAGTACAGTGTAGCCGATTTCAATTAACAAAAAGACCAGGTAAAAATGCAAAAGTGGAAAAAACTGTTCCAGTGCTGCTGGTAAGAGGCTAATCCGACGTATTTTGTGACGAGAAATCGAATGGTGCAAACCGCGTTGCTCTCCAACCAATACTTTTGGCTGTAGTGACAATTGAATGATCATTGATGTCATAATCACGTGCCCAGCAACGTCTCTTACTCCATGGAAACCAGGGAAATTTGCAATTTTTCAACAGCTGCCAATGCCTGGCCCAATTCCGCATCTTTTGGCACCTTATAAATGTGGGTCAGTGTTTAGTTGTACTTTTTACAGCAGACTGTATCAAGTACCTTGTGTTTTTTATGTACAAATGGTCTGGTTTTTCTACACGTAGATAAAGACATTGAGATTGTCTTGGACTTAGAAGTAAGACAATTGCTGGGTGAGTTAAATGGGCTTAGCCCAAAGATTTGACGTCTTCTGGGCTACCGAGAGGGCACATAACTTATAGTCAAAAGTTGAATATAGTAATGACCAGTCGCGATTGTACAGAGTACAGTGTAGCCGATTTCAATTATCAAAAAGACCAGGTAAAAATGCAAAGTGGAAAAACTGTTCCAGTGCTACTAGTAAGAGGCTAATCCGACGTATTTTGTGACGAGAATCGAATGGTGCAAACCGCGTTGCTCTCCGACCAATGCTTTTGGCTGTATCGACAACTTAATGATCATTTATGTCATAATCACGGGCGTAGCATCGGCCCTTACTCCATGGAAACCAGGGAAATTTGCAATTTTTCAACAGCTGCCGATACCTGGCTCAATTCCGCATCTTTTGGCACCTGATTCATGTGGGTCTGTGGTCAGTTGTACTTTTTACAGCAGACTGTATCAAGTCCCTTGTGTTTTTTATGTACAAATGTTCTGGTTTTTCTACACGAAGATAAAGACATTGAGATTGTCTTCGACTTAGAAGTAAGACAATTGCTGGGTGAGTTAAATGGGCTTAGCCCAAAGATTTGAGGTCTTCTGGGCTACCGAAGGGCACATAACTTATAGTCAAAAGTTGAATATAGTAATGACCAGTCGCGATAGTACATAGGACAGTGTAGCCGATTTCAATTAACAAAAAGACCAAGCAAAAATGCAAAATTGGAAAAATTGTTCCAGTGCTGCTGGTAAGAGTCTAATCCGACGTATTTTGTGACGAGAAATCGAATGGCGCAAACGGCGTTGCTCTCCGACCAATACTTTTGGCTGTAGTGACAATTGAATGATCATTGATGTCATAATCACGTGCCCAGCAACGGCTCTTACTCCATGGAAACCAGGAAAATTTGCAATTTTTCAACAGCTGCCGATACCTGGCTCAATTCCGCATCTTTTGGCACCTTATTCATGTGGGTCTGTTGTCAGTTGTACTTTTTACAGCAGACTGCATCAAGTACCTTGTGATTTTTATGTACAAATGGTGTGGTTTTTCTACACGTAGATAAAGACATTGAGATTGTCTTGCACGTAGAAGTAAGGCAATTGCTGGGTGAGTTAAATGGGCTTAGCCCAAAGATTTGAGGTCTTCTGGGCTACCGAAGGGCACATAACTTATAGTCAAAAGTTGAATATAGTAATGACCAGTCGCGATTGTACAGAGTACAGTGTAGCCGATTTCAATTAACAAAAAGACCAGGTAAAAATGCAAAAGTGGAAAAACTGTTCCAGTGCTGCTGGTAAGAGGCTAATCCGACGTATTTTGTGACGAGAAATCGAATGGTGCAAACCGCGTTGCTCTCCAACCAATACTTTTGGCTGTAGTGACAATTGAATGATCATTGATGTCATAATCACGTGCCCAGCAACGTCTCTTACTCCATGGAAACCAGGGAAATTTGCAATTTTTCAACAGCTGCCAATGCCTGGCCCAATTCCGCATCTTTTGGCACCTTATAAATGTGGGTCAGTGTTTAGTTGTACTTTTTACAGCAGACTGTATCAAGTACCTTGTGTTTTTTATGTACAAATGGTCTGGTTTTTCTACACGTAGATAAAGACATTGAGATTGTCTTGGACTTAGAAGTAAGACAATTGCTGGGTGAGTTAAATGGGCTTAGCCCAAAGATTTGACGTCTTCTGGGCTACCGAAGGGCACATAACTTATAGTCAAAAGTTGAATATAGTAATGACCAGTCGCGATTGTACAGAGTACAGTGTAGCCGATTTCAATTATCAAAAAGACCAGGTAAAAATGCAAAAGTGGAAAAACTGTTCCAGTGCTACTAGTAAGAGGCTAATCCGACGTATTTTGTGACGAGAAATCGAATGGTGCAAACCGCGTTGCTCTCCGACCAATGCTTTTGGCTGTAGCGACAATTTAATGATCATTTATGTCATAATCACGTGCGTAGCAACTGCCCTTACTCCATGGAAACCAGGGAAATTTGCAATTTTTCAACAGCTGCCGATACCTGGCTCAATTCCGCATCTTTTGGCACCTTATTCATGTGGGTCTGTGGTCAGTTGTACTTTTTACAGCAGACTGTATCAAGTCCCTTGTGTTTTTTATGTACAAATGGTCTGGTTTTTCTACACGAAGATAAAGACATTGAGATTGTCTTGCACTTAGAAGTAAGACAATTGCTGGGTGAGTTAAATGGGCTTAGCCCAAAGATTTGAGGTCTTCTGGGCTACCGAAGGGCACATAACTTATAGTCAAAAGTTGAATATAGTAATGACCAGTCGCGATAGTACATAGGACAGTGTAGCCGATTTCAATTAACAAAAAGACCAAGCAAAAATGAAAAATTGGAAAAATTGTTCCAGTGCTGCTGGTAAGAGGCTAATCCGACGTATTTTGTGACGAGAAATCAAATGGTGCAAACCGCGTTGCTCTCTGACCGATACTTTTGGCTGTAGCGACAATTGAATGATCATTGATGTCATAATCACGTGCCCAGCAACGGCTCTTACTCCATGGAAACCAGGGATATTTGCAATTTTTTAACAGCTGCCGATGCCTGGCCCAATTCCGCATCTTTTGGCAACTTATAAATGTGGGTCAGTGTTTAGTTGTACTTTTTACAGCAGACTGTATCAAGTACCTTGTGTTTTTCACGTAGAAATGGTGTGGTTTTTCTACACGTAAATAAAGACATTGAGATTGTCTTGCACTTAGAAGTAAGACAATTGCTGGGTGAGTTAAATGCGCTTAGCCCAAAGATTTCAGGTCTTCTGGGCTACCGAAGGGCACATAAGTTATAGTCAAAAGTTGAATATAGTAATGACCAGTCGCGATTGTACAGAGTACAGTGTAGCCGATTTCAATTAACAAAAAGACCAGGCAAATATGCAAAATTGGAAAAATTGTTCCAGTGCTGCTGGTAAGAGGCTTATTTACGTGTTTTTCTACACGTAAATAAAGACATTGAGATTGTCTCGGACTTAGAAGTAAGACAATTGCTGGGTGAGTTAAATGGGCTTAGCCCAAAGATTTGACGTCTTCTGGGCTACCGAAGGGCACATAACTTATAGTCAAAAGTTGAATATAGTAATGACCAGTCGCGATTGCACAGAGTACAGTGTAGCCGGTTTCAATTAACAAAAAGACCAGGCAAAAATGCAAAAGTGGAAAAACTGTTCCAGTGCTACTAGTAAGAGGCTAATCCGACGTATATTGTGACGAGAAATCGAATGGTGCAATCCGCGTTGCTCTCCGACCGATACTTTTGGCTGTAGCGACAATTCAATGATCATTGATGTCATAATCACGTGCCCAGCAACGGCTCTTACTCCATGGAAACCAGGGATATTTGCAATTTTTTAACAGCTGCCGGTGCCTGGCCCAATTCCGCATCTTTTGGCACCTTATAAATGTGGGTCAGTGTTCAGTTGTACTTTTTACAGCAGACTGTATCAAGTACCTTGTGTTTTTTATGTACAAATGGTCTGGTTTTTCTACACGTAGATAAAGACATTGAGATTGTCTTCGACTTAGAAGTAAGGCAATTGCTGGGTGAGTTAAATGGGCTTAGCCCAAAACTTTGACGTCTTCTGGGCTACCGAAGGGCACATAACATATAGTCAAAAGTTGAATATAGTAATGACCAGTCGCGAGGGTACATAGTACAGTGTAGCCGATTTCAATTAACAAAAAGACCAGGCAAAAATGCAAAATTCGAAAAATTGTTCCAGTGCTGCTGGTAAGAGGCTAATCCGACGTATTTAGTGACGACAAATCGAATGGTGCGAACCGCGTTGCTCTCCGACCAATACTTTTGGCTGTAGTGACAATTGAATGATCATTGATGTCATAATCACGTGCCCAGCAACGGCTCTTACTCCATGGAAACCAGGGTTATTTGCAATTTTTCAACAGCTGCCGATGCCTGGCTAAATTCTGCATCTTTTGCCACCTTATTCATGTGGGTCTGTTGTCAGTTGTACTTTTTACAGCAGACTGTATCAAGTACCTTGTGATTTTTATGTACAAAAGGTCAGGTTTTTCTACACGTAAATAAAGACATTGAGATTGTCTTGCACTTAGAAGTAACACAATTGCTGGGTGAGTTAAATGCGCTAATCCCAAAGATTTCAGGTCTTCTGGGCTACCGAAGGGCACATAACTTATAGTCAAAAGTTGAATATAGTAATGACCATTCGCGATTGTACAGAGTACAGTGTAGCCGATTTCAATTAACAAAAACACAAGGCAAAAATGCAAAATTCGAAAAATTGTTCCAGTGCTGCTGGTAAGAGGCTTATTTACGTGTTTTTCTACACGTAAATAAAGACATTGAGATTGTCTCGGACTTAGAAGTAAGACAATTGCTGGGTGAGTTTAATGGGCTTAGCCCAAAGATTTGACGTCTTCTGGGCTACCGAAGGGCACATAACTTATAGTCAAAAGTTGAATATAGTAATGACCAGTCGCGATTGCACAGAGTACAGTGTAGCCGGTTTCAATTAACAAAAAGACCAGGCAAAAATGCAAAAGTGGAAAAAACAGTTCCAGTGCTACTAGTAAGAGGCTAATCCGACGTATTTTGTGACGAGAAATCGAATGGTGCAATCCGCGTTGCAATCTCCGACCAATACTTTTGGCTGTAGCGACAATTGAATGATCATTTATGTCATAATCACGTGCCCAGCAACGGCTCTTACTCCATGGAAACCAGGAAAATTTGCAATTTTTCAACAGCTGCCGATGCCTGGCTCAATTCCGCATCTTTTGGCACCTTACTGAAGTGGGTCAGTGTTCAGTTGTACTTTTTACAGCAGACTGTATCAAGTACCTTGTGTTTTTCACGTAGAAATGGTGTGGTTTTTCTACACGTAGATAAAGACATTGAGATTGTCTTCGACTTAGAAGTAAGGCAATTGCTGGGTGAGTAAAATGGGCTGAGCCCAAAGATTTGACGTCTTCTGGGCTACCGAAGGGCACATAACATATAGTCAAAAGTTGAATATAGTAAAGACCAGTCGCGATGGTACATAGCACAGTGTAGCCGATTTCAATTAACAAAAAGACCAGGCAAAAATGCAAAATTCGAAAAAATTGTTCCAGTGCTGCTGGTAAGAGGCTAATCCGACGTATTTTGTGACGAGAAATCGAATGGTGCAAACTGCGTTGCTCTCCGACCAATACTTTTGGCTGTAGTGACAAATGAATGATCATTGATGTCATAATCACGTGCCCAGCAACGGCTCTTACTCCATGGAAACCAGGAAAATTTGCAATTTTTCAACAGCTGCCGATGCCTGGCTAAATTCCGCATCTTTTGCCACCTTATTCATGTGAGTATGTTGTCAGTTGTACTTTTTACAGCAGACTGTATCAAGTACCTTGTGATTTTTATGTACAAAAGGTGTGGTTTTTCTACACGTAAATAAAGACATTGAGATTGTCTTGCACTTAGAAATAAGACAATTGCTGGGTGAGTTAAATGGGCTTGGCCCAAAGATTTGACGTCTTCTGGGCTACCGAAGGGCACATAACTTATAGTCAAAAGTTGAATATAGTAATGACCAGTCGCGATTGTACAGAGTACAGTGTAGCCGATTTCAATTAACAAAATGAGCAGTAAAAATGCAAAAGTGGAAAAATTGTTCCAGTGCTACTAGTAAGAGGCTAATCCGACGTATTTTGTGGCGAGAAATCGAATGGTACAAACCGCGTTGCTCTCTGACCAATACTTTTGGCTGTAGTGACAATTGAATGATCATTGATGTCATAATCACGTGCCCAGCAACGGCTCTTACTCCATGGAAACCAGGGATATTTGCAATTTTTCAACAGCTGCCGATGCCTGGCTAAATTCCGCATCTTTTGCCACCTTATTCATGTGGGGTCTGTTGTCAGTTGTACTTTTTACAGCAGACTGTATCAAGTACCTTGTGATTTTTATGTACAAAAGGTGTGGTTTTTTCTACACGTAAATAAAGACATTGAGATTGTCTTGCACTTAGAAGTAACACAATTGCTGGGTGAGTTAAATGGGCTTGGCCCAAAGATTTCAGGTCTTCTGGGCTACCGAAGGGCACATAACTTATAGTCAAAAGTTGAATATAGTAATGACCAGTCGCGATTGTACAGAGTACAGTGTAGCCGATTTCAATTAACAAAAAGACCAGGCAAAAATGCAAAATTCGAAAAATTGTTCCAGTGCTGCTGGTAAGAGGCTAATCCGACGTATTTTGTGACGACAAATCGATTGGTGCAAACCGCGTTGCTCTCCGACCAATACTTTTGGCTGTAGTGACAATTGAATGATCATTGATGTCATAATCACGTGCCCAGCAACGGCTCTTACTCCATGGAAACCAGGAAAATTTGCAATTTTTCAACAGCTGCCGATGCCTGGCTAAATTCCGCATCTTTTGCCACCTTATTCATGTGGGTCAGTGTTTAGTTGTACTTTTAAAGCAGACTGTATCAAGTACCTGGTGATTTTTATGTACAAAAGTTGTGGTTTTTCTACACGTAAATAAAGACATTGAGATTGTCTTGCACTTAGAAGTAACACAATTGCTGGGTGAGTTAAATGCGCTTAGCCCAAAGATTTCAGGTCTTCTGGGCTACCGAAGGGCACATAACTTATAGTCAAAAGTTGAATATAGTAATGACCAGTCGCGATAGTACACAGGGACAGTGTAGCCGATTTCAATTAACAAAAAGACCAAGCAAAAATGCAAAATTGGAAAAATTGTTCCAGTGCTGCTGGTAAGAGTACAATCCGACGTATTTTGTGACGACAAATCGAATGGTGCAATCGGCGTTGCTCTCCGACCAATACTTTTGGCTGTAGTGACAATTGAATGATTATTTATGTCATAATCACGTGCACAGCAACGGCTCTTACTCCATGGAAACCAGGGAAATTTGCAATTTTTCAACAGCTGCCGATGCCTGGCTTAATTCCACATCTTTTGGCACCTTATTCATGTGGGTCTGCGGTCAGTTGTACTTTTTACAGCAGGCTGCATCAAGTACCTTGTGATTTTTATGTACAAAAGGTGTGGTTTTTCTACACGTAGATAACAACATTGAGATTGTCGTGCACTTAGAAGTAAGACAATTGCTGGGTGAGTTAAATGGGCTTGGCCCAAAGATTTCAGGTCTTCTGGGCTACCGAAGGGCAACATAACTTATAGTCAAAAGTTGAATATAGTAATGACCAGTCGCGATTGTACAGAGTACAGTGTAGCCGACTTCAATTAACAAAAAGACCAGGCAAAAATGCAAAATTGGAAAAATTGTTCCAGTGCTGCTGGTAAGAGGCTTATTTACGTGTTTTTCTACACGTAAATAAAGACACTGAGATTGTCTTGGACTTAGAAGTAAGACAATTGCTGGGTGAGTTAAATGGGCCTTAGCCCAAAGATTTGACGTCTTCTGGGCTACCGAAGGGCACATAACTTATAGTCAAAAGTTGAATATAGTAATGACCAGTCGCGATTGCACAGAGTACAGTGTAGCCGGTTTCAATTAACAAAAAGACCAGGCAAAAATGCAAAAGTGGAAAAATTGTTCCAGTGCTACTAGTCAGAGGCTAATCCGACGTATTTTGTGACGAGAAATCGAATGGTGCAATCCGCGTTGCTCTCCGACCAATACTTTTGGCTGTAGCGACAATTGAATGATTATTGATGTCATAATCACGTGCCCAGCAACGGCTTCTTACTCCATGGAAACCAGGAAAATTTGCAATTTTTCAACAGCTGCCGATGCCTGGCTCAATTCCGCATCTTTTGGCACCTTACTGAAGTGGGTCAGTGTTCAGTTGTACTTTTTACAGCAGACTGTATCAAGTACCTTGTGATTTTCACGTAGAAATGGTGTGGTTTTTCTACACGTAGATAAAGACATTGAGATTGTCTTGGACTTAGAAATAAGACAATTGCTGGGTGAGTTAAATGGGCCTTAGCCAAAGATTTGACGTCTTCTGGCTACCGAAGGGCACATAACTTATAGTCAAAAGTTGAATATAGTAATGACCAGTCGGGATGCACAGAGTACAGTGTAGCCGGTTTCAATTAACAAAAAGACCAGGCAAAAATGCAAAATTGGAAAAATGTTCCAGTGCTACTAGTAAGAGGCTAATCCGACGTATTTAGTGACGAGAAATCGAATGGTGCAATCCGCGTTGCTCTCCGACCAATACTTTGGCTGTAGCGACAATTCAATGATCATTGATGTCATAATCACGTGCGTAACAGCGGCTCTTACTCCATGGAAACCAGGGAAATTTGCCAATTTTTTAACAGCTGCCGATGCTGGCCCAATTCCACATCTTTTGGCACCTTATAAATGTGGGTCTGTTGTCAGTTGTACTTTTTACAGCAGACTGTATCAAGTACCTTGTGATTTTTATGTACAAAAGGTGTGGTTTTTCTACACGTAGATAAAGACATTGAGATTGTCTTGGACTTAGAAATAAGACAATTGCTGGGTGAGTTAAATGGGATTAGCCCAAAGATTTGACGTCTTCTGGGCTACCAAAGGGCACATAACTTATAGTCAAAAGTTGAATATAGTAATGACCAGTCGCGATTGCACAGAGTACAGTGTAGCCGGTTTCAATTAACAAAAACACCAGGCAAAAATGCAAATTGGAAAAATGTTCCAGTGCTACTAGTAAGAGGCTAATCCGACGTATTTTGTGACGAGAAATCGAATGGTGCAATCCGCGTTGCTCTCCGACCAATACTTTTGGCTGTAGCGACAATTCAATTATCATTGATGTCATAATCACGTGCCCAGTAAAGGCTCTTACTCCATGGAAACCAGGGATATTTGCAATTTTTCAACAGCTGCCGATGCCTGGCTCAATTCCGCATCTTTTGGCACCTTACTGAAGTGGGTCAGTGTTCAGTTGTACTTTTTACAGCAGACTGTATCAAGTACCTTGTGTTTTTTATGTACAAATGGTGTGGTTTTTCTACACGTAGATAAAGACATTGAGATTGTCTTGCACTTAGAAGTAAGACAATTTCTGGGTGAGTTAAATGGGCTGAGCCCAAAGATTTGACGTCTTCTGGGCTACCGAAGGGCACATAACTTATAGTCAAAAGTTGAATATAGTAATGACCAGTCGCGATTGTACAGAGTACAGTGTAGCCGGTTTCAATTAACAAAAACACCAGGCAAAAATGCAAAAGTGGAAAAATTGTTCCAGTGCAACTAGTAAGAGGCTAATCCGACGTATTTTGTGACGAGAATCGAATGGTGCAATCCGCGTTGCTCTCCGACCAATACTTTTGGCTGTAGCGACAATTGAATGATCATTTATGTCATAATCACGTGCCCAGCAACGTCTCTTACTCCATGGAAACCAGGAAAATTTGCAATTTTTCAACAGCTGCCGATGCCTGGCTCAATTCCGCATCTTTTGGCACCTTACTGAAGTGGGTCAGTGTTCAGTTGTACTTTTTTACAGCAGACTGTATCAAGTACCTTCTGTTTTTCACGTAGAAATGGTGTGGTTTTTTCTACACGTAGATAAAGACATTGAGATTGTCTTGCACTTAGAAGTAAGGCAATTGCTGGGTGAGTAAAATGGGCTTAGCCCAAAGATTTGACGTCTTCTGGGCTACCGAAGGGCACATAACATATAGTCAAAAGTTGAATATAGTAATGACCAGTCGCGATGGTACATAGTACAGTGTAGCCGATTTCAATTAACAAAAAGACCAGGCAAAAATGCAAAAGTGGAAAAATTGTTCCAGTGCAACTAGTAAGAGGCTAATCCGACGTATTTTGTGACGAGAAATCGAATGGTGCAATCCGCGTTGCTCTCCGACCAATACTTTTGGCTGTAGCGACAATTGAATGATCATTTATGTCATAATCACGTGCCCAGCAACGTCTCTTACTCCATGGAAACCAGGGAAATTTGCAATTTTCAACAGTTGCCGATACCTGGCTCAATTCCGCATCCTTTGGCAACCTTATTCATGTGGGTCTGTGGTCAGCTGTACTTTTTACAGCAGGACTGTATCAAGTACCTTGTGTTTTTATGTACAAATGGTGTGGTTTTTCTACACGTAGATAAAGACATTGAGATTGTCTTGGACTTAGAAGTAAGACAATTGCTGGGTGAGTTAAATGGGCTTAGCCCAAAGATTTGACGTCTTCTGGGCTACCGAAGGGCACATAACTTATAGTCAAAAGTTGAATATAGTAATGACCAGTCGCGATTGCACAGAGTACAGTGTAGCCGGTTTCAATTAACAAAAAGACCAGGCAAAAATGCAAAATTGGAAAAATGTTCCAGTGCTACTAGTAAGAGGCTAATCCGACGTATTTAGTGACGAGAAATCGAATGGTGCAATCCGCGTTGCTCTCCGACCAATACTTTTGGCTCTAGCGACAATTCAATGATCATTGATGTCATAATCACGTGCACAGCAACGGCTCTTACTCCATGGAAACCAGGGAAATTTGCAATTTTTCAACAACTGCCGATGCCTGGCTCAATTCCGCATCTTTTGGCACCTTACTGAAGTGGGTCAGTGTTCAGGTTGTACTTTTTACAGCACACTGTATCAAGTACCTTGTGTTTTTTATGTACAAATGGTGTGGTTTTTCTACACGTAGATAAAGACATTGAGATTGTCTTGCACTTAGAAGTAAGACAATTGCTGGGTGAGTTAAATGGGCTTAGCCCAAAGATTTGACGTCTTCTGGGCTACCGAAGGGCAGATAACTTATAGTCAAAAGTTGAATATAGTAATGACCAGTCGCGATTGTACAGAGTACAGTGTAGCCGATTTCAATTAACAAAAAGACCAGGTAAAAATGCAAAATTGGAAAAACTGTTCCAGTGCTACTATTAAAAGTCTATCCCGACGTATTTTGTGGCGAAAAATAGAAATGGTACAAACCGCGTTGCTCTCTGACCAATACTTTTGGCTGTAGCGACAATTCAATGATCATTGATGTCATAATCACGTGCCCAGTAACGGCTCTTACTCCATGGAAACCAGGGATATTTGCAATTTTTTAACAGCTGCCGATGCCTGGCCCAATTCCGCATCTTTTGGCACCTTATAAATGTGGGTCAGTGTTAAGTTGTACTTTTTACAGCAGACTGTATCAAGTACCTTGTGTTTTTCATGTACAAATGGTGTGGTTTTTCTACACGTAGATCAAGACATTGAGATTGTCTTGGACTTAGAAGTAAGACAATTGCTGGGTGAGTTAAATGGGCTTAGCCAAAGATTTCAGGTCTTCTGGGCTACCGAAGGGCACATAACTTATAGTCAAAAGTTGAATATAGTAATGACCAGTCGCGATGGTACATAGTACAGTGTAGCCGATTTCAATTAACAAAAAGACCAGGCAAAAATGCAAAATTCGAAAAATTGTTCCAGTGCTGCTGGTAAGAGGCTAATCCGACGTATTTTGTGACGACAAATCGAATGGTACAAACCGAGTTGCTCTCTGACCAATACTTTTGGCTGTAGTGACAATTGAATGATCATTGATGTCATAATCACGTGCCCAGCAACGTCTCTTACTCCATGGAAACCAGGGAAATTTGCAATTTTTCAACAACTGCCGATGCCTGGCTCAATTCCGCATCTTTTGGCACCTTACTGAAGTGGGTCAGTGTTTCAGTTGTACTTTTTACAGCAGGACTGTATCAAGTACCTTGTGTTTTTCACGTACAAATGGTGTGGTTTTTCTACACGTAGATAAAGAAATTGAGAATGTCTTGCACTTAGAAGTAAGGCAATTGCTGGGTGAGTAAAATGGGCTTAGCCCAAAGATTTGACGTCTTCTGGGCTACCGAAGGGCACATAACTTATAGTCAAAAGTTGAATATAGTAATGACCAGTCGCGATGGTACATAGTACAGTGTAGCCGATTTCAATTAACAAAAAGACCAGGCAAAAATGCAAAATTGGAAAAATTGTTCCAGTGCTGCTGGTAAGAGGCTAATCCGACGTATTTTGTGACGAGAAATCGAATGGTGCAAACCGCGTTGCTCTCCGACCAATACTTTTGGCTGTAGTGACAATTCAATGATCATTGATGTCATAATCACGTGCACAGCAGCGTCTCTTACTCCATGGAAACCAGGGAAATTTGCAATTTTTCAACAGTTGCCGATACCTGGCTCAATTCCGCATCTTTTGGCACCTTATTCATGTGGGTCTGTGGTCAGTTGTACTTTTTACAGCAGACCTTATCAAGTACCTTGTGTTTTCACGTACAAATGGTGTGGTTTTTCTACACGTAGATAAAGACATTGAGATTGTCTTGCACTTAGAAGTAAGGCAATTGCTGGGGAGTTAAATGGGCTTAGCCCAAAGATTTGTCGTCTTCTGGCTACCGAAGGGCACATAACTTATAGTCAAAAGTTGAATGTAGTAATGACCAGTCGCGATTGTACAGAGTACAGTGTAGCCGATTTCAATTAACAAAAAGACCAGGCAAAAATGCAAAAGTGGAGAAAATGTTCCAGTGCTGCTGGTAAAAGGCTAATCCGACGTATTTTGTGACGAGAAATCGAATGGTGCAAACCGCGTTGCTCTCCGACCAATACTTTTGGCTGTAGCGACAATTGAATGATCATTGATGTCATAATCACGTGCCCAGCAACGGCTCTTACTTCATGGAAACCAGGATATTTGCAATTTTTTAACAGCTACCGATGCCTGGCCCAATTCCGCATCTTTTGGCACCTTACTGAAGTGGGTCAGTGTTCAGTTGTACTTTTTACAGCAGACTGTATCAAGTACCTTGTGTTTTTCATGTACAAATGGTGTGGTTTTTCTACACGTAGATAAAGACATTGAGATTGTCTTGGACTTAGAAGTAAGGCAATTGCTGGGTGAGTTAAATGGGCTTAGCTCAAAGACTTGACGTCTTCTGGGCTACCGAAGGGCACATAACATATAGTCAAAAGTTGAATATAGTAATGACCAGTCGCGGTTGTACATAGTACAGTGTAGCCGATTTCAATTAACAAAAAGACCAGGTAAAAATGCAAAATTGGAAAAATTGTTCCAGTGCTGCTGACAAGAGGCTAATCCGACGTATTTGGTGACGAGAAATCGAATGGTGCAAACCGCGTTGCTCTCCGACCAACACTTTTGGCTGTAGTGACAATTGAATGATCATTGATGTCATAATCACGTGCCCAGCAAAGGCTCTTACTCCATGGAAACCAGGAAAATTTGCAATTTTTCAACAGCTGCCGATGCCTGGCCCAATTCCGCATCTTTTGGCACCTTATTCATGTGGGTCTGTTGTCAGTTGTACTTTTACAGCAGACTGTATCAAGTACCTTATGATTTTTATGTACAAAAGGTGTGGTTTTTTCTACACGTAATTAAAGACATTGAGATTGTCTTGCACTTAGAAGTAACACAATTGCTGGGTGAGTTAAATGCTCTTAGCCTAAGATTTCAGGTCTTTTGGGCTACCGAAGGGCACATAACTTATAGTCAAAAGTTGAATATAGTAATGACCAGTCGCGATTGTACAGAGTACAGTGTAGCCGATTTCAATTAACAAAAAGACCAGGCAAAATGCAAAATTGGAAAAAAATTGTTCCAGTGCTGCTGACAAGAGGCTAATCCGACGTATTGGTGACGAGAAATCGAATGGTGCCAAACCGCGTTGCTCTCCGACCAATACTTTTGGCTGTAGTGACAATTGAATGATCATTGATGTCATAATCACGTGCCCAGCAAAGGCTCTTACTCCATGGAAACCAGGGAAATTTGCAATTTTTCAACAGCTGCCGATGCCTGCCCAATTCCGCATCTTTTGGCACCTTATTCATGTGGGTCTGTTGTCAGTTTGTACTTTTTACAGGCAGACTGTATCAAGTACCTTTATGATTTTTATGTACAAAAGGTGTGGTTTTTCTACACGTAATTAAAGACATTGAGATTGTCTTGCACTTAGAAGTAACACAATTGCTGGGTGAGTTAAATGCGCTTGGCCCAAAGATTTCAGGTCTTCTGGGCTACCGAAGGGCACATAACTTATAGTCAAAAGTTGAATATAGTAATGACCAGTCGCGATTGTACAGAGTACAGTGTAGCCGATTTTAATTAACAAAAAGACCAGGTAAAAATGCAAAAGTGGAAAAATTGTTCCAGTGCTGCTGGTAAGAGGCTAATCCGACGTATTTTGTGACGAGAAATCGAATGGTGCAAAACCGCGTTGCTCTCCGACCAATACTTTTGGCTGTAGTGACAATTGAATGATCATTGATATCATAATCACGTGCGTAGGAACGGCTCTTACTCCATGGAAACCAGGGATATTTGCAATTTTTTAACAGCTACCGATGCCTGGCCCAATTCCGCATCTTTTGGCACCTTATAAATGTGGGTCAGTGTTTAGTTGTACTTTTTACAGCAGACCTTATCAAGTACCTTGTGTTTTTCACGTACAAATGGTGTATTTTTTCTACACGTAGATAAGACATTGAGATTGTCTTGCACTTAGAAATAAGACAATTGCTGGGTGAGTTAAATGGGCTTGGCCCAAAGATTTCAGGTCTTCTGGGCTACCGAAGGGCACATAACTTATAGTCAAAAGTTGAATATAGTAATGACCAGTCGCGATTGTACAGAGTACAGTGTAGCCGATTTCAATTAACAAAAACACCAGGCAAAAATGCAAAAGTGGAAAAACTGTTCCAGTGCTGCTGGTAAGAGGCTAATCCGACGTATTTTGTGACGAGAAATCGAATGGCGTAAACCGCGTTGCTCTCGACCAATACTTTTGGCTGTAGCGACAATTCAATGATCATTGATGTCATAATCACGTGCCCAGCAACGTCTCTTACTCCATGGAAACCAGGGAAATTTGCAATTTTTTAACAGCTGCCGATGCCTGGCCCAATTCCGCATCTTTTGGCACCTTATAAATGTGGGTCAGTGTTCAATTGTACTTTTTTACAGGCAGACTGTATCAAGTACCTTGTGTTTTTCACGTACAAATGGTGTGGTTTTTCTACACGTAGATAAAGGACATTGAGATTGTCTTGCACTTAGAAGTAACACAATTGCTGGGTGAGTTAAATGCCCTTAGCCCAAAGATTTCAGGTCTTCTGGGCTACGAAGGGCACATAACTTATAGTCAAAAGTTGAATATAGTAATGACCAGTCGCGATTGTACAGAGTACAGTGTAGCCGATTTCAATTAACAAAAACACCAGGCAAAAATGCAAAATTCGAAAAACTGTTCCAGTGCTGCTGGTAAGAGGCTAATCCGACGTATTTTGTGACGAGAAATCGAATGGCGTAAACCGCGTTGCTCTCCGACCAATACTTTTGGCTGTAGCGACAATTCAATGATCATTGATGTCATAATCACGTGCCCAGCAACGTCTCTTACTCCATGGAAACCAGGGAAATTTGCAATTTTTTAACAGCTACCGATGCCTGGCCCAATTCCGCATCTTTTGGCACCTTATAAATGTGGGTCAGTGTTTAGTTGTACTTTTTACAGCAGACTGTATCAAGTACCTTGTGTTTTTCATGTACAAATGCTGTGGTTTTTCTACACGTAGATAAAGACATTGAGATTGTCTTGCACTTAGAAGTAACACAATTGCTGGGTGAGTTAAATGGGCTTGGCCCAAAGATTTCAGGTCTTCTGGGCTACCGAAGGGCACATAACTTATAGTCAAAAGTTGAATATAGTAATGACCAGTCGCGATTGTACAGAGTACAGTGTAGCCGATTTCAATTAACAAAAAAAACAGGCAAAAATGCAAAAGTGGAAAAAATGTTCCAGTGCTGCTGGTAAGAGGCTAATCCGACGTATTTTGTGACGAGAAATCGAATGGTGCAAACCGCGTTGCTCTCCGACCAATACTTTTGGCTGTAGCGACAATTGAATGATCATTGATGTCATAATCACGTGCCCAGCAACGGCTCTTACTCCATGGAAACCAGCATATTTGCAATTTTTTAACAGCTGCCGATGCCTGGCCCAATTCCGCATCTTTTGGCACCTTACTGAAGTGGGTCAGTGTTTAGTTGTACTTTTTACAGCAGACTGTATCAAGTGCCTTGTGTTTTTCATGTACAAATGGTGTGGTTTTTCTACACGTAGATAAAGACATTGAGATTGTCTTCGACTTAGAAGTAAGGCAATTGCTGGGTGAGTTAAATGGGCTTAGCCCAAAGGTTTGACGTCTTCTGGGCTACCGAAGGGCACATAACATATAGTCAAAAGTTGAATATAGTAATGACCAGTTGCGGTTGTACAGAGTACAGTGTAGCCGATTTCAATTAACAAAAAGACCAGGCAAAAATGCAAAATTCGAAAAATTGTTCCAGTGCTGCTGACAAGAGGCTAATCCGACGTATTTGGTGACGAGAAATCGAATGGTGCAAACCGCGTTGCTCTCCGACCAATACTTTTGGCTGTAGTGACAGTTGAATGATCATTGATGTTATAATCACGTGCCCAGCAAAGGCTCTTACTCCATGGAAACCAGGAAAATTTGCAATTTTTCAACAGCTGCCGATGCCTGGCCCAATTCCGCATCTTTTGGCACCTTATTCATGTGGGTCTGTTGTCAGTTGTACTTTTTACAGCAGACTGTATCAAGTACCTTGTGATTTTTATGTACAAAAGGTGTGGTTTTTCTACACGTAATTAAAGACATTGAGATTGTCTTCGACTTAGAAGTAAGACAATTGCTGGGTGAGTTAAATGGGCTTAGCCCAAAGATTTGACGTCTTCTGGGCTACCAAAGGGCACATAACTTATAGTCAAAAGTTGAATATAGTAATGACCAGTCGCGATTGTACATAGTACAGTGTGGCCGGTTTCAATTAACAAAAAGACCAGGCAAAAATGCAAAATTCCAAAAATTGTTCCAGTGCTGCTGGTAAGAGACTAATCCGACGTATTTTGTGACGAGAAATCGAATGGTACAAACCGCGTTGCTCTCCGACCAATACTTTTGGCTGTAGCGACAATTCAATGATCATTGATGTCATAATCACGTGCCCAGCAACGTCTCTTACTCCATGGAAACCAGGGAAATTTGCAATTTTTAACAGCTTCCGATGCCTGGCCCAATTCCGCATCTTTTGGCACCTTATAAATGTGGGTCAGTGTTTAGTTGTACTTTTTTACAGCAGACTGTATCAAGTACCTTGTGTTTTTCACGTACAAATGGTGTGGTTTTTCTACACGTAGATAAAGACATTGAGATTGTCTTGCACTTAGAAATAAGACAATTGCTGGGTGAGTTAAATGGGCTTGGCCCAAAGATTTCAGGTCTTCTGGGCTACCGAAGGGCACATAACTTATAGTCAAAAGTTGAATATAGTAATGACCAGTCGCGATGGTACATAGTACAGTGTAGCCGATTTCAATTAACAAAAAGACCAGGCAAAAATGCAAAATTGGAAAAATTGTTCCAGTGCTGCTGGTAAGAGGCTAATCCGACGTATTTTGTGACGAGAAATCGAATGGTGCAAACCGCGTTGCTCTCCGACCAACACTTTTGGCTGTAGTGACAATTGAATGATCATTGATGTCATAATCACGTGCCCAGGAACGGCTCTTACTCCATGGAAACCAGGGATATTTGCAATTTTTTAACAGCTGCCGATGCCTGGCCCAATTCCGCATCTTTTGGCACCTTATTCATGTGGGTCTGTTATCAGTTGTACTTTTTACAGCAGACTGTATCAAGTACCTTGTGATTTTTATGTACAAAAGGTGTGGTTTTTCTACACGTAAATAAAGACATTGAGATTGTCTTCGACTTACAAGTAAGACAATTGCTGGGTGAGTTAAATGGGCTTAGCCCAAAGATTTGACGTCTTCTGGGCTACCGAAGGGCACATAACTTATAGTCAAAAGTTGAATATAGTAATGACCAGTCGCGATTGTACATAGTACAGTGTGGCCGGTTTCAATTAACAAAAAGACCAGGCAAAAATGCAAAATTCCAAAAATTGTTCCAGTGCTGCTGGTAAGAGACTAATCCGACGTATTTTCTGACGAGAAATCGAATGGTACAAACCGCGTTGCTCTCCGACCAATACTTTTGGCTGTAGTGACAATTGAATGATCATTGATGTCATAATCACGTGCCCAGCAACGGCTCTTACTCCATGGAAACCAGGGATATTTGCAATTTTTTAACAGCTGCCGATGCCTGGCCCAATTCCGCATCTTTTGGCACCTTATAAATGTGGGTCAGTGTTAAGTTGTACTTTTTACAGCAGACTGTATCAAGTACCTTGTGTTTTTTATGTACAAATGGTGTGGTTTTTCTACACGTAGATAAAGACATTGAGATTGTCTTGGACTTAGAAGTAAGACAATTGCTGGGTGAGTTAAATGGGCTTCGCTCAAAGATTTGACGTCTTCTGGGCTACCGAAGGGCACATAACTTATAGTCAAAAGTTGAATATAGTAATGACCAGTCGCGATTGTACAGAGTACAGTGTAGCCGATTTCAATTAACAAAAAGACCAGGTAAAAATGCAAAAGTGGAAAAACTGTTCCAGTGCTGCTGGTAAGAGGCTAATCCGACGTATTTTGTGACGAGAAATCGAATGGTGCAAACCGCGTTGCTCTCCGACCAATACTTTTGGCTGTAGTGACAATTGAATGATCATTGATGTCATAATCACGTGCCCAGCAACGGCTCTTACTCCATGGAAACCAGGGATATTTGCAATTTTTTAACAGCTGCCGATGCCTGGCCCAATTCCGCATCTTTTGGCACCTTATTCATGTGGGTCTGTTATCAGTTGTACTTTTTACAGCAGACTGTATCAAGTACCTTGTGATTTTTATGTACAAAAGGTGTGGTTTTTCTACACGTAGATAAAGACATTGAGATTGTCTTGCACTTAGAAATAAGACAATTGCTGGGTGAGTTAAATGGGCTTGGCCCAAAGATTTCAGGTCTTCTGGGCTACCGAAGGGCACATAACTTATAGTCAAAAGTTGAATATAGTAATGACCAGTCGCGATTGTACAGAGTACAGTGTAGCCGATTTCAATTAACAAAAAGACCAGGCAAAAATGCAAAAGTGGAAAAACTGTTCTAGTGCTGCTGGTAAGAGGCTAATCCGACGTATTTTGTGACGAGAAATCGAATGGCGTAAACCGCGTTGCTCTCCGACCAATACTTTTGGCTGTAGCGACAATTCAATGATCATTGATGTCATAATCACGTGCCCAGCAACGTCTCTTACTCCATGGAAACCAGGGAAATTTGCAATTTTTTAACAGCTGCCGATGCCTGGCCCAATTCCGCATCTTTTGGCACCTTATAAATGTGGGTCAGTGTTTAGTTGTACTTTTTACAGCAGACTGTATCAAGTACCTTGTGTTTTTCATGTACAAATGGTGTGGTTTTTCTACACGTAGATAAAGACATTGAGATTGTCTTGCACTTAGAAGTAACACAATTGCTGGGTGAGTTAAATGCCCTTAGCCCAAAGATTTCAGGTCTTCTGGGCTACCGAAGGGCACATAACTTATAGTCAAAAGTTGAATATAGTAATGACCAGTCGCGATTGTACAGAGTACAGTGTAGCCGATTTCAATTAACAAAAACACCAGGCAAAAATGCATAAGAGGAAAAACTGTTCCAGTGCTGCTGACAAGAGGCTAATCCGACGTATTTGGTGACGAGAAATCGAATGGTGCAAACCGCGTTGCTCTCCGACCAATACTTTTGGCTGTAGTGACAATTGAATGATCATTGATGTCATAATCACGTGCCCAGCAAAGACTCTTACTCCATGGAAACCAGGAAAATTTGCAATTTTTCAACAGCTGCCGATGCCTGGCCCAATTCCGCATCTTTTGGCACCTTATTCATGTGGGTCTGTTGTCAGTTGTACTTTTTACAGCAGACTGTATCAAGTACCTTATGATTTTTATGTACAAAAGGTGTGGTTTTTCTACACGTAATTAAAGACATTGAGATTGTCTTCGACTTAGAAGTAAGGCAATTGCTGGGTGAGTTAAATGGGCTTAGCCCAAAGATTTGACGTCTTCTGGGCTATCGAAGGGCACATAACTTATAGTCAAAAGTTGAATATAGTAATGACCAGTCGCGATTGTACATAGTACAGTGTGGCCGGTTTCAATTAACAAAAAGACCAGGCAAAAATGCAAAATTCCAAAAATTGTTCCAGTGCTGCTGGTAAGAGACTAATCCGACGTATTTTGTGACGACAAATCGAATGGTACAAACCGCGTTGCTCTCCGACCAATACTTTTGGCTGTAGCGACAATTCAATGATCATTGATGTCATAATCACGTGCCCAGCAACGTCTCTTACTCCATGGAAACCAGGGAAATTTGCAATTTTTTAACAGCTTCCGATGCCTGGCCCAATTCTGCATCTTTTGGCACCTTATAAATGTGGGTCAGTGTTTAGTTGTACTTTTTACAGCAGACTGTATCAAGTACCTTGTGTTTTTCACGTACAAATGGTGTGGTTTTTCTACACGTAGATAAAGAAATTGAGATTTTCTTGCACTTAGAAATAAGACAATTGCTGGGTGAGTTAAATGGGCTTGGCCCAAAGATTTCAGGTCTTCTGGGCTACCGAAGGGCACATAACTTATAGTCAAAAGTTGAATATAGTAATGACCAGTCGCGATTGTACAGAGTACAGTGTAGCCGATTTCAATTAACAAAAACACCAGGCAAAAATGCAAAAGTGGAAAAACTGTTCCAGTGCTGCTGGTAAGAGGCTAATCCGACGTATTTTGTGACGAGAAATCGAATGGTGCAAACCGCTTTGCTCTCCGACCAATACTTTTGGCTGTAGTGACAATTGAATGATCACTGATGTCATAATCACGTGCCCAGCAACGGCTCTTACTCCATGGAAACCAGGGAAATTTGCAAATTTTCAACAGCTGCCGATGCCTGGCTCAATTCCGCATTATTTGGCACCTTACTGAAGTGGGTCAGTGTTCAGTTGTACTTTTTACAGCAGACTGTATCAAGTACCTTGTGTTTTTCATGTACAAAAGGTGTGGTTTTTCTACACGTAGATAAAGACATTGAGATTGTCTTGGACTTAGAAGTAAGACAATTGCTGGGTGAGTTAAATGGGCTTAGCCCAAAGATTTGACGTCTTCTGGGCTACCGAAGGGCACATAACTTATAGTCAAAAGTTGAATATAGTAATGACCAGTCGCGATGGTACATAGTACAGTGTAGCCGATTTCAATTAACAAAAAGACCAGGCAAAAATGCAAAATTGGAAAAATTGTTCCAGTGCTGCTGGTAAGAGGCTAATCCGACGTATTTTGTGACGAGAAATCGAATGGTGCAAACCGCGTTGCTCTCCGACCAACACTTTTGGCTGTAGTGACAATTGAATGATCATTGATGTCATAATCACGTGCCCAGCAACGGCTCTTACTCCATGGAAACCAGGGATATTTGCAATTTTTTAACAGCTGCCGATGCCTGGCCCAATTCCGCATCTTTTGGCACCTTATTCATGTGGGTCTGTTGTCAGTTGTAGTTTTTACAGCAGACTGTATCAAGTACCTTGTGATTTTTATGTACAAAAGGTGTGGTTTTTCTACACGTAAATAAAGACATTGAGATTGTCTTCGACTTAGAAGTAAGACAATTGCTGGGTGAGTTAAATGGGCTTAGCCCAAAGATTTGACGTCTTCTGGGCTACCGAAGGGCACATAACTTATAGTCAAAAGTTGAATATAGTAATGACCAGTCGCGATTGTACATAGTACAGTGTGGCCGGTTTCAATTAACAAAAAGACCAGGTAAAAATGCAAAATTCCAAAAATTGTTCCAGTGCTGCTGGTAAGAGACTAATCCGACGTATTTTCTGACGAGAAATCGAATGGTACAAACCGCGTTGCTCTCCGACCAATACTTTTGGCTGTAGTGACAATTCAATGATCATTGATGTCATAATCACGTGCCCAGCAACGGCTCTTACTCCATGGAAACCATGGATATTTGCAATTTTTTAACAGCTGCCGATGCCTGGCCCAATTCCGCATCTTTTGGCACCTTATAAATGTGGGTCAGTGTTAAGTTGTACTTTTTACAGCAGACTGTATCAAGTACCTTGTGTTTTTTATGTACAAATGGTGTGGTTTTTCTACACGTAGATAAAGACATTGAGATTGTCTTGGACTTAGAAATAAGACAATTGCTGGGTGAGTTAAATGGGCTTCGCTCAAAGATTTGACGTCTTCTGGGCTACCGAAGGGCACATAACTTATAGTCAAAAGTTGAATATAGTAATGACCAGTCGCGATTGTACAGAGTACAGTGTAGCCGATTTCAATTAACAAAAAGACCAGGTAAAAATGCAAAAGTGGAAAAACTGTTCCAGTGCTGCTGGTAAGAGGCTAATCCGACGTATTTTGTGACGAGAAATCGAATGGTGCAAACCGCGTTGCTCTCCGACCAATACTTTTGGCTGTAGTGACAATTGAATGATCATTGATGTCATAATCACGTGCCCAGCAACGGCTCTTACCCCATGGAAACCAGGGAAATTTGCAATTTTTTAACAGCTTCCGATGCCTGGCCCAATTCCGCATCTTTTGGCACCTTATAAATGTGGGTCAGTGTTTAGTTGTACTTTTTACAGCAGACTGTATCAAGTACCTTGTGTTTTTCACGTACAAATGGTGTGGTTTTTCTACACGTAGATAAAGACATTGAGATTGTCTTGCACTTAGAAATCAGACAATTGCTGGGTGAGTTAAATGGGCTTGGCCCAAAGATTTCAGGTCTTCTGGGCTACCGAAGGGCACATAACTTATAGTCAAAAGTTGAATATAGTAATGACCAGTCGCGATTGTACAGAGTACAGTGTAGCCGTTTTCAATTAACAAAAAGACCAGGCAAAAATGCAAAAGTGGAAAAACTGTTCTAGTGCTGCTGGTAAGAGGCTAATCCGACGTATTTTGTGACGAGAAATCGAATGGCGTAAACCGCGTTGCTCTCCGACCAATACTTTTGGCTGTAGCGACAATTCAATGATCATTGATGTCATAATCACGTGCCCAGCAACGTCTCTTACTCCATGAAAACCAGGGAAATTTGCAATTTTTTAACAGCTGCCGATGCCTGGCCCAATTCCGCATCTTTTGGCACCTTATAAATGTGGGTCAGTGTTTAGTTGTACTTTTTACAGCAGACTGTATCAAGTACCTTGTGTTTTTCATGTACAAATGGTGTGGTTTTTCTACACGTAGATAAAGACATTGAGATTGTCTTGCACTTAGAAGTAACACAATTGCTGGGTGAGTTAAATGCCCTTAGCCCAAAGATTTCAGGTCTTCTGGGCTACCGAAGGGCACATAACTTATAGTCAAAAGTTGAATATAGTAATGACCAGTCGCGATTGTACAGAGTACAGTGTAGCCGATTTCAATTAACAAAAACACCAGGCAAAAATGCATAAGAGGAAAAACTGTTCCAGTGCTGCTGACAAGAGGCTAATCCGACGTATTTGGTGACGAGAAATCGAATGGTGCAAACCGCGTTGCTCTCCGACCAATACTTTTGGCTGTAGTGACAATTGAATGATCATTGATGTCATAATCACGTGCCCAGCAAAGGCTCTTACTCCATGGAAACCAGGAAAATTTGCAATTTTTCAACAGCTGCCGATGCCTGGCCCAATTCCGCATCTTTTGGCACCTTATTCATGTGGGTCTGTTGTCAGTTGTACTTTTTACAGCAGACTGTATCAAGTACCTTATGATTTTTATGTACAAAAGGTGTGGTTTTTCTACACGTAATTAAAGACATTGAGATTGTCTTCGACTTAGAAGTAAGGCAATTGCTGGGTGAGTTAAATGGGCTTAGCCCAAAGATTTGACGTCTTCTGGGCTATCGAAGGGCACATAACTTATAGTCAAAAGTTGAATATAGTAATGACCAGTCGCGATTGTACATAGTACAGTGTGGCCGGTTTCAATTAACAAAAAGACCAGGCAAAAATGCAAAATTCCAAAAATTGTTCCAGTGCTGCTGGTAAGAGACTAATCCGACGTATTTTGTGACGACAAATCGAATGGTACAAACCGCGTTGCTCTCCGACCAATACTTTTGGCTGTAGCGACAATTCAATGATCATTGATGTCATAATCACGTGCCCAGCAACGTCTCTTACTCCATGGAAACCAGGGAAATTTGCAATTTTTTAACAGCTTCCGATGCCTGGCCCAATTCTGCATCTTTTGGCACCTTATAAATGTGGGTCAGTGTTTAGTTGTACTTTTTACAGCAGACTGTATCAAGTACCTTGTGTTTTTCACGTACAAATGGTGTGGTTTTTCTACACGTAGATAAAGAAATTGAGATTTTCTTGCACTTAGAAATAAGACAATTGCTGGGTGAGTTAAATGGGCTTGGCCCAAAGATTTCAGGTCTTCTGGGCTACCGAAGGGCACATAACTTATAGTCAAAAGTTGAATATAGTAATGACCAGTCGCGATTGTACAGAGTACAGTGTAGCCGATTTCAATTAACAAAAACACCAGGCAAAAATGCAAAAGTGGAAAAACTGTTCCAGTGCTGCTGGTAAGAGGCTAATCCGACGTATTTTGTGACGAGAAATCGAATGGTGCAAACCGCTTTGCTCTCCGACCAATACTTTTGGCTGTAGTGACAATTGAATGATCACTGATGTCATAATCACGTGCCCAGCAACGGCTCTTACTCCATGGAAACCAGGGAAATTTGCAAATTTTCAACAGCTGCCGATGCCTGGCTCAATTCCGCATTATTTGGCACCTTACTGAAGTGGGTCAGTGTTCAGTTGTACTTTTTACAGCAGACTGTATCAAGTACCTTGTGTTTTTCATGTACAAAAGGTGTGGTTTTTCTACACGTAGATAAAGACATTGAGATTGTCTTGGACTTAGAAGTAAGACAATTGCTGGGTGAGTTAAATGGGCTTAGCCCAAAGATTTGACGTCTTCTGGGCTACCGAAGGGGCACATAACTTATAGTCAAAAGTTGAATATAGTAATGACCAGTCGCGATGGTACGAAGTACAGTGTAGCCGATTTCAATTAACAAAAAGACCAGGCAAAAATGCAAAATTGGAAAAATTGTTCCAGTGCTGCTGGTAAGAGGCTAATCCGACGTATTTTGTGACGAGAAATCGAATGGTGCAAACCGCGTTGCTCTCCGACCAACACTTTTGGCTGTAGTGACAATTGAATGATCATTGATGTCATAATCACGTGCCCAGCAACGGCTCTTACTCCATGGAAACCAGGGATATTTGCAATTTTTTAACAGCTGCCGATGCCTGGCCCAATTCCGCATCTTTTGGCACCTTATTCATGTGGGTCTGTTGTCAGTTGTAGTTTTTACAGCAGACTGTATCAAGTACCTTGTGATTTTTATGTACAAAAGGTGTGGTTTTTCTACACGTAAATAAAGACATTGAGATTGTCTTCGACTTAGAAGTAAGACAATTGCTGGGTGAGTTAAATGGGCTTAGCCCAAAGATTTGACGTCTTCTGGGCTACCGAAGGGCACATAACTTATAGTCAAAAGTTGAATATAGTAATGACCAGTCGCGATTGTACATAGTACAGTGTGGCCGGTTTCAATTAACAAAAAGACCAGGTAAAAATGCAAAATTCCAAAAATTGTTCCAGTGCTGCTGGTAAGAGACTAATCCGACGTATTTTCTGACGAGAAATCGAATGGTACAAACCGCGTTGCTCTCCGACCAATACTTTTGGCTGTAGTGACAATTCAATGATCATTGATGTCATAATCACGTGCCCAGCAACGGCTCTTACTCCATGGAAACCATGGATATTTGCAATTTTTTAACAGCTGCCGATGCCTGGCCCAATTCCGCATCTTTTGGCACCTTATAAATGTGGGTCAGTGTTAAGTTGTACTTTTTACAGCAGACTGTATCAAGTACCTTGTGTTTTTTATGTACAAATGGTGTGGTTTTTCTACACGTAGATAAAGACATTGAGATTGTCTTGGACTTAGAAATAAGACAATTGCTGGGTGAGTTAAATGGGCTTCGCTCAAAGATTTGACGTCTTCTGGGCTACCGAAGGGCACATAACATATAGTCAAAAGTTGAATATAGTAATGACCAGTCGCGATTGTACATAGTACAGTGTGGCCGGTTTCAATTAACAAAAAGACCAGGCAAAAATGCAAAAGTGGAAAAACTGTTCCAGTGCTGCTGGTAAGAGGCTAATCCGACGTATTTTGTGACGAGAAATCGAATGGTGCAAACCGCGTTGCTCTCCGACCAATACTTTTGGCTGTAGTGACAACTGAATGATCATTGATGTCATAATCACGTGCCCAGCAACGGCTCTTACCCCATGGAAACCAGGGAAATTTGCAATTTTTTAACAGCTTCCGATGCCTGGCCCAATTCCGCATCTTTTGGCACCTTATAAATGTGGGTCAGTGTTTAGTTGTACTTTTTACAGCAGACTGTATCAAGTACCTTGTGTTTTTCACGTACAAATGGTGTGGTTTTTCTACACGTAGATAAAGACATTGAGATTGTCTTGCACTTAGAAATCAGACAATTGCTGGGTGAGTTAAATGGGCTTGGCCCAAAGATTTCAGGTCTTCTGGGCTACCGAAGGGCACATAACTTATAGTCAAAAGTTGAATATAGTAATGACCAGTCGCGATTGTACAGAGTACAGTGTAGCCGATTTCAATTAACAAAAAGACCAGGCAAAAATGCAAAAGTGGAAAAACTGTTCTAGTGCTGCTGGTAAGAGGCTAATCCGACGTATTTTGTGACGAGAAATCGAATGGCGTAAACCGCGTTGCTCTCCGACCAATACTTTTGGCTGTAGCGACAATTCAATGATCATTGATGTCATAATCACGTGCCCAGCAACGTCTCTTACTCCATGAAAACCAGGGAAATTTGCAATTTTTTAACAGCTGCCGATGCCTGGCCCAATTCCGCATCTTTTGGCACCTTATAAATGTGGGTCAGTGTTTAGTTGTACTTTTTACAGCAGACTGTATCAAGTACCTTGTGTTTTTCATGTACAAATGGTGTGGTTTTTCTACACGTAGATAAAGACATTGAGATTGTCTTGCACTTAGAAGTAACACAATTGCTGGGTGAGTTAAATGCCCTTAGCCCAAAGATTTCAGGTCTTCTGGGCTACCGAAGGGCACATAACTTATAGTCAAAAGTTGAATATAGTAATGACCAGTCGCGATTGTACAGAGTACAGTGTAGCCGATTTCAATTAACAAAAACACCAGGCAAAAATGCATAAGAGGAAAAACTGTTCCAGTGCTGCTGACAAGAGGCTAATCCGACGTATTTGGTGACGAGAAATCGAATGGTGCAAACCGCGTTGCTCTCCGACCAATACTTTTGGCTGTAGTGACAATTGAATGATCATTGATGTCATAATCACGTGCCCAGCAAAGGCTCTTACTCCATGGAAACCAGGAAAATTTGCAATTTTTCAACAGCTGCCGATGCCTGGCCCAATTCCGCATCTTTTGGCACCTTATTCATGTGGGTCTGTTGTCAGTTGTACTTTTTACAGCAGACTGTATCAAGTACCTTATGATTTTTATGTACAAAAGGTGTGGTTTTTCTACACGTAATTAAAGACATTGAGATTGTCTTCGACTTAGAAGTAAGGCAATTGCTGGGTGAGTTAAATGGGCTTAGCCCAAAGATTTGACGTCTTCTGGGCTATCGAAGGGCACATAACTTATAGTCAAAAGTTGAATATAGTAATGACCAGTCGCGATTGTACATAGTACAGTGTGGCCGGTTTTCAATTAACAAAAAGACCAGGCAAAAATGCAAAATTCCAAAATTGTTCCAGTGCTGCTGGTAAGAGACTAATCCGACGTATTTTGTGACGACAAATCGAATGGTACAAACCGCGTTGCTCTCCGACCAATACTTTTGGCTGTAGCGACAATTCAATGATCATTGATGTCATAATCACGTGCCCAGCAACGTCTCTTACTCCATGGAAACCAGGGAAATTTGCAATTTTTTAACAGCTTCCGATGCCTGGCCCAATTCCGCATCTTTTGGCACCTTATAAATGTGGGTCAGTGTTTAGTTGTACTTTTTACAGCAGACTGTATCAAGTACCTTGTGTTTTTCACGTACAAATGGTGTGGTTTTTCTACACGTAGATAAAGAAATTGAGATTTTCTTGCACTTAGAAATAAGACAATTGCTGGGTGAGTTAAATGGGCTTGGCCCAAAGATTTTCAGGTCTTCTGGGCTACCGAAGGGCACATAACTTATAGTCAAAAGTTTGAATATAGTAATGACCAGTCGCGATTGTACAGAGTACAGTGTAGCCGATTTCAATTAACAAAAACACCAGGCAAAAATGCAAAAGTGGAAAAACTGTTCCAGTGCTGCTGGTAAGAGGCTAATCCGACGTATTTTGTGACGAGAAATCGAATGGTGCAAACCGCTTTGCTCTCCGACCAATACTTTTGGCTGTAGTGACAATTGAATGATCACTGATGTCATAATCACGTGCCCAGCAACGGCTCTTACTCCATGGAAACCAGGGAAATTTGCAATTTTCAACAGCTGCCGATGCCTGGCTCAATTCCGCATTATTTGGCACCTTACTGAAGTGGGTCAGTGTTCAGTTGTACTTTTTACAGCAGACTGTATCAAGTACCTTGTGTTTTTCATGTACAAAAAGGTGTGGTTTTTCTACACGTAGATAAAGACATTGAGATTGTCTTGGACTTAGAAGTAAGACAATTGCTGGGTGAGTTAAATGGGCTTAGCCCAAAGATTTGACGTCTTCTGGGCTACCGAAGGGCACATAACTTATAGTCAAAAGTTGAATATAGTAATGACCAGTCGCGATGGTACATAGTACAGTGTAGCCGATTTCAATTAACAAAAAGACCAGGCAAAAATGCAAAATTGGAAAAATTGTTCCAGTGCTGCTGGTAGAGGCTAATCCGACGTATTTTGTGACGAGAAATCGAATGTGCAAACCGCGTTGCTCTCCGACCAACACTTTTGGCTGTAGTGACAATTGAATGATCATTGATGTCATAATCACGTGCCCAGCAACGGCTCTTACTCCATGGAAACCAGGGATATTTGCAATTTTTTAACAGCTGCCGATGCCTGGCCCAATTCCCGCATCTTTTGGCACCTTATTCATGTGGGTCTGTTGTCAGTTGTACTTTTTACAGCAGACTGTATCAAGTACCTTGTGATTTTTATGTACAAAAGGTGTGGTTTTTCTACACGTAAATAAAGACATTGAGATTGTCTTCGACTTAGAAGTAAGACAATTGCTGGGTGAGTTAAATGGCTTCGCTCAAAGATTTGACGTCTTCTGGGCTACCGAAGGGCACATAACTTATAGTCAAAAGTTGAATATAGTAATGGACCAGTCGCGATTGTACAGAGTACAGTGTAGCCGATTTCAATTAACAAAAAGACCAGGTAAAAATGCAAAGTGGAAAAACTGTTCCAGTGCTGCTGGTAAGAGGCTAATCCGACGTATTTTGTGACGAGAAATCGAATGGTGCAAACCGCGTTGCTCTCCGACCAATACTTTTGGCTGTAGTGACAATTGAATGATCATGATGTCATAATCCACGTGCCCAGCAACGGCTCTTACCCCATGGAAACCAGGGAAATTTGCAATTTTTTAACAGCTTCCGATGCCTGGCCCAATTCCGCATCTTTTGGCACCTTATAAATGTGGGTCAGTGTTTAGTTGTACTTTTTACAGCAGACTGTATCAAGTACCTTGTGTTTTTCACGTACAAATGGTGTGGTTTTTCTACACGTAGATAAAGACATTGAGATTGTCTTGCACTTAGAATCAGACAATTGCTGGGTGAGTTAAATGGCTTGGCCCAAAGATTTCAGGTCTTCTGGGCTACCGAAGGGCACATAACTTATAGTCAAAAGTTGAATATAGTAATGACCAGTCGCGATTGTACAGAGTACAGTGTAGCCGATTTCAATTAACAAAAAGACCAGGCAAAAATGCAAAAGTGGAAAAAACTGTTCTAGTGCTGCTGGTAAGAGGCTAATCCGACGTATTTTGTGACGAGAAATCGAATGGCGTAAACCGCGTTGCTCTCCGACCAATACTTTTGGCTGTAGCGACAATTCAATGATCATTGATGTCATAATCACGTGCCCAGCAACGTCTCTTACTCCATGGAAACCAGGGAAATTTGCAATTTTTTAACAGCTGCCGATGCCTGGCCCAATTCCGCATTTTTTTGGCACCTTATAAATGTGGGTCAGTGTTTAGTTGTACTTTTACAGCAGACTGTATCAAGTACCTTGTGTTTTTCACGTACAAATGGTGTGGTTTTTCTACACGTAGATAAAGACATTGAGATTGTCTGCCCTTAGAAGTAACACAATTGCTGGGTGAGGTAAATGCTCTTAGCCCAAAGATTTGACGTCTTCTGGGCTACCGAAGGGCACATAACTTATAGTCAAAAGTTGAATATAGTAATGACCAGTCGCGATTGTACAGAGTACAGTGTAGCCGATTTCAATTAACAAAAACACCAGGCAAAAATGCCAAAAGTGGAAAAACTGTTTCCAGTGGTGCTGGTAAGAGGCTAATCCGACGTATTTGTGACGAGAAATCGAATGGTGCAAACCGCGTTGCTCTCCGACCAATACTTTTGGCTGTAGTGACAATTGAATGATCATTGATATCATAATCACGTGCGTAGGAACGGCTCTTACTCCATGGAAACCAGGGATATTTGCAATTTTTTAACAGCTACCGATGCCTGGCCCAATTCCGCATCTTTTGGCACCTTATAAATGTGGGTCAGTGTTTAGTTGTACTTTTTACAGCAGACTGTATCAAGTACCTTGTGTTTTTCATGTACAAATGGTGTGGTTTTTCTACACTTAGATAAAGACATGAGATTGTCTTCGACTTAGAAGTAAGGCAATTGGCTGGGTGACTTAAATGGGCTTAGCCCAAAGATTTGACGTCTTCTGGGCTACCGAAGGGCACATAACATATAGTCAAAAGTTGAATATAGTAATGACCAGTTTGCGGTTGTACAGAGTACAGTGTAGCCGATTTCAATTAACAAAAAGACCAGGCAAAAATGCAAAATTCGAAAAATGTTCCAGTGCTGCTGACAAGAGGCTAATCCGACGTATTTTGTGACGAGAAATCGAATGGTGCAAACCGCGTTGCTCTCCGACCAATACTTTTGGCTGTAGTGACAATTGAATGATCATTGATGTCATAATCACGTGCCCAGCAAAGGCTCTTACTCCATGGAAACCAGGAAAATTTGCAATTTTTCAACAGCTGCCAATGCCTGGCCCAATTCCGCATCTTTTGGCACCTTATTCATGTGGGTCTGTTGTCAGTTGTACTTTTTACAGCAGACTGTATCAAGTACCTTATGATTTTTATGTACAAAAGGTGTGGTTTTTCTACACGTAATTTAAAGACATTGAGATTGTCTTGCACTTAGAAGAAACACAATTGCTGGGTGAGTTAAATGGGCTTAGCCCAAAGATTTCAGGTCTTCTGGGCTACCGAAGGGCACATAACTTATAGTCCCAAAGTTGAATATAGTAATGACCAGTCGCGATTGTACAGAGTACAGTGTAGCCGATTTCAATTAACAAAAAGACCAGGTAAAAATGCAAAATTCGAAAAACTGTTCCAGTGTTGCTGGTAAGAGGCTAATCCGACGTATTTGTGACGAGAAATCGAATGGTGCAAACCGCGTGCTCTCCGACCAATACTTTTGGCTGTAGTGACAATTGAATGATCATTGATATCATAATCACGTGCGTAGGAACGGCTCTTACTCCATGGAAACCAGGGATATTTGCAATTTTTTAACAGCTACCGATGCCTGGCCCAATTCCGCATCTTTGGCACCTTATAAATGTGGGTCAGTGTTTAGTTGTACTTTTTACAGCAGACCTTATCAAGTACCTTGTGTTTTTCACGTACAAATGGTGTGGTTTTTCTACACGTAGATAAAGACATTGAGATTGTCTTGGCACTTAGAAATAAGACAATTGCTGGGTGAGTTAAATCGGCTTGGCCCAAAGATTTCAGGTCTTCTGGGCTACCGAAGGGCACATAACTTATAGTCAAAAGTTGAATAAAGTTGAATACAGTAATGACCAGTCGCGATTGTACAGAGTACAGTGTAGCCGATTTCAATTAACAAAAAGACCAGGTAAAAATGCAAAAGTAGAAAAACTGTTCTAGTGCTGCTGGTAAGAGGCTAATCCGACGTATTTTGTGACGAGAAATCGAATGGCGTAAACCGCGTTGCTCTCCGACCAATACTTTTGGCTGTAGCGACAATTCAATGATCATTGATGTCATAATCACGTGCCCAGCAACGTCTCTTACTCCATGGAAACCCGGGAAATTTGCAATTTTTTAACAGCTGCCGATGCCTGGCCCAATTCCGCATCTTTTGGCACCTTATAAATGTGGGTCAGTGTTTAGTTGTACTTTTTACAGCAGACCTATCAAATACCTTGTGTTTTTCATGTACAAATGGTGTGGTTTTTCTACACGTAGATAAAGACATTGAGATTGTCTTGCACTTAGAAATAAGACAATTGCTGGGTGAGTTAAATGGGCTTGGCCCAAAGATTTCAGGTCTTCTGGGCTACCGAAGGGCACATAACTTATAGTCAAAAGTTGAATATAGTAATGACCAGTCGCGATTGTACAGAGTACAGTGTAGCCGATTTCAATTAACAAAAACACCAGGCAAAAATGCAAAAGTGGAAAAACTGTTCCAGTCGAACTAGTAAGAGGCTTATCCGACGTATTTTGTGACGAGAAATCGAATGGTGCAATCCGCGTTGCTCTCCGATCAATACTTTTGGCTGTAGCGACAATTGAATGATCATTTATGTCATAATCACGTGCGTAGCAACGGCTCTTACTCCATGGAAACCAGGGAAATTTGCAAATTTTCAACTGCGGCCGATGCCTGGCTAAATTCCGCATCTTTTGGCACCTTATTCATGTGGGTCTGTTGTCAGTTGTACTTTTTACAGCAGACTGTATCAAGTACCTTGTGATTTTTATGTACAAAAGGTGTGGTTTTTCTACACGTAAATAAAGACATTGAGATTGTTTTCGACTTAGAAGTAAGACAATTGCTGGGTGAGTTAAATGGGCTTAGCCCAAAGATTTGACGTGTTCTGGGCTACCGAAGGGCACATAACTTATAGTCAAAAGTTGAATATAGTAATGACCAGTCGCGATTGTACATAGTACAGTGTGGCCGGTTTCAATTAACAAAAAGACCAGGCAAAAATGCAAAATTCCAAAAATTGTTCCAGTGCTGCTGGTAAGAGACTAATCCGACGTATTTTGTGACGAGAAATCGAATGGTACAAACCGCGTTGCTCTCCGACCAATACTTTTGGCTGTAGTGACAATTGAATGATCATTGATGTCATAATCACGTGCCCAGCAACGGCTCTTACTCCATGGAAACCAGGGATATTTGCAATTTTTTAACAGCTGCCGATGCCTGGCCCAATTCCGCATCTTTTGGCACCTTATAAATGTGGGTCAGTGTTAAGTTGTACTTTTTACAGCAGACTGTATCAAGTACCTTGTGTTTTTTATGTACAAATGGTGTGGTTTTTTCTACACGTAGATAAAGACATTGAGATTGTCTTGGACTTAGAAGTAAGACAATTGCTGGGTGAGTTAAATGGGCTTCGCTCAAAGATTTGACGTCTTCTGGGCTACCGAAGGGCACATAACTTATAGTCAAAAGTTGAATATAGTAATGACAAGTCGCGATTGTACAGAGTACAGTGTAGCCGGTTTCAATTAACAAAAAGACCAGGTAAAAATGCAAAAGTGGAAAAACTGTTCCAGTGCTGCTGGTAAGAGGCTAATCCGACGTATTTTGTGACGAGAAATCGAATGGTGCAAACCGCGTTGCTCTCCGACCAATACTTTTGGCTGTAGTGACAATTGAATGATCATTGATGTCATAATCACGTGCCCAGCAACGGCTCTTACCCCATGGAAACCAGGGAAATTTGCAATTTTTCAACAGCTGCCGATGCCTGGCCCAATTCCGCATCTTTTGGTACCTTACTGAAGTGGGTCAGTGTTCAGTTGTACTTTTTACAGCAGACTGTATCAAGTACCTTGTGTTTTTCACGTAAAAATGGTGTGGTTTTTCTACACGTAGATAAAGACATTGAGATTGTCTTCGACTTAGAAGTAAGGCAATTGCTGGGTGAGTTAAATGGGCTTAGCCCAAAGATTTGACGTCTTCTGGGCTACCGAAGGGCACATAACATATAGTCAAAAGTTGTATATAGTAATGACCAGTCGCGATGGTACATAGTACAGTGTAGCCGATTTCAATTAACAAAAAGACCAGGCAAAAATGCAAAATTCGAAAAATTGTTCCAGTGCTGCTGACAAGAGGCTTATCCGACGTATTTTGTGACGAGAAATCGAATGGTGCAGACCGCGTTGCTCTCCGACCAATACTTTTGGCTGTAGCGACAATTCAATGATCATTGATGTCATAATCACGTGCCCAGCAACGTCTCTTACTCCATGGAAACCAGGGAAATTTGCAATTTTTTAACAGCTTCCGATGCCTGGCCCAATTCCGCATCTTTTTGCACCTTATAAATGTGGGTCAGTGTTTATTTGTACTTTTTACAGCAGACTGTATCAAGTACCTTGTGTTTTTCACGTACAAATGGTGTGGTTTTTCTACACGTAGATAAAGACATTGAGATTGTCTTGCACTTAGAAATAAGACAATTGCTGGGTGAGTTAAATGGGCTTGGCCCAAAGATTTCAGGTCTTCTGGGCTACCGAAGGGCACATAACTTATAGTCAAAAGTTGAATATAGTAATGACCAGTCGCGATTGTACATAGTACAGTGTAGCCGGTTTCAATTAACAAAAACACCAGGCAAAAATGCAAAAGTGGAAAAACTGTTCCAGTGCTGCTGGTAAGAGGCTAATCCGATGTATTTTGTGACGAGAAATCGAATGGTGCAAACCGCGTTGCTCTCCGACCAATACTTTTGGCTGTAGTGACAATTGAATGATTATTGATGTCATAATCACGTGCCCAGCAACGGCTCTTACTCCATGGAAACCAGGGAAATTTGCAAATTTTCAACAGCTGCCGATGCCTGGCTCAATTCCGCATTATTTGGCACCTTACTGAAGTGGGTCAGTGTTCAGTTGTACTTTTTACAGCAGACTGTATCAAGTACCTTGTGTTTTTCATGTACAAAAGGTGTGGTTTTTCTACACGTAGATAAAGACATTGAGATTGTCTTGGACTTAGAAGTAAGACAATTGCTGGGTGAGTTAAATGGGCTTAGCCCAAAGATTTGACGTCTTCTGGGCTACCGAAGGGCACATAACTTATAGTCAAAAGTTGAATATAGTAATGACCAGTCGCGATGGTACATAGTACAGTGTAGCCGATTTCAATTAACAAAAAGACCAGGCAAAAATGCAAAATTGGAAAAATTGTTCCAGTGCTGCTGGTAAGAGGCTAATCCGACGTATTTTGTGACGAGAAATCGAATGGTACAAACCGCGTTGCTCTCCGACCAACACTTTTGGCTGTAGTGACAATTGAATGATCACTGATGTCATAATCACGTGCCCAGCAACGGCTCTTACTCCATGGAAACCAGGCATATTTGCAATTTTTTAACAGCTGCCGATGCCTGGCCCAATTCCGCATCTTTTGGCACCTTACTGAAGTGGGTCAGTGTTTAGTTGTACTTTTTACAGCAGACTGTATCAAGTACCTTGTGTTTTTCATGTACAAATGGTGTGGTTTTTCTACACGTAGATAAAGACATTGAGATTGTCTTCGACTTAGAAGTAAGGCAATTGCTGGGTGAGTTAAATGGGCTTAGCCCAAAGATTTGACGTCTTCTGGGCTACCGAAGGGCACATAACATATAGTCAAAAGTTGAATATAGTAATGACCAGTCGCGGTTGTACATAGTACAGTGTAGCCGATTTCAATTAACAAAAAGACCAGGCAAAAATGCAAAATTGGAAAAATTGTTCCAGTGCTGCTGACAAGAGGCTAATCCGACGTATTTGGTGACGAGAAATCGAATGGTGCAAACCGCGTTGCTCTCCGACCAATACTTTTGGCTGTAGTGACAATTGAATGATCATTGATGTCATAATCACGTGCCCAGCAAAGGCTCTTACTCCATGGAAACCAGGAAAATTTGCAATTTTTCAACAGCTGCCGATGCCTGGCCCAATTCCGCATCTTTTGGCACCTTATTCATGTGGGTCTGTTGTCAGTTGTACTTTTTACAGCAGACTGTATCAAGTACCTTATGATTTTTATGTACAAAAGGTGTGGTTTTTCTACACGTAATTAAAGACATTGAGATTGTCTTGCACTTAGAAGTAACACAATTGCTGGGTGAGTTAAATGCGCTTAGCCCAAAGATTTCTGGTCTTCTGGGCTACCGAAGGGCACATAACTTATAGTCAAAAGTTGAATATAGTAATGACCAGTCGCGATTGTACAGAGTACAGTGTAGCCGATTTCAATTAACAAAAAGACCAGGTAAAAATGCAAAAGTGGAAAAACTGTTCCAGTGCTGCTGGTAAGAGGCTAATCCGACGTATTTTGTGACGAGAAATCGAATGGTGCAAACCGCGTTGCTCTCCGACCAATACTTTTGGCTGTAGTGACAATTGAATGATCATTGATATCATAATCACGTGTGTAGGAACGGCTCTTACTCCATGGAAACCAGGGATATTTGCAATTTTTTAACAGCTACCGATGCCTGGCCCAATTCCGCATCTTTTGGCACCTTATAAATGTGGGTCAGTGTTTAGTTGTACTTTTTACAGCAGACCTTATCAAGTACCTTGTGTTTTTCACGTACAAATGGTGTGGTTTTTCTACACGTAGATAAAGACATTGAGATTGTCTTGCACTTAGAAATAAGACAATTGCTGGGTGAGTTAAATGGGCTTGGCCCAAAGATTTCAAGTCTTCTGGGCTACCGAAGGGCACATAACTTATAGTCAAAAGTTGAATATAGTAATGACCAGTCGCGATTGTACATAGTACAGTGTAGCCGGTTTCAATTAACAAAAACACCAGGCAAAAATGCAAAAGTGGAAAAAACTGTTCCAGTGCTGCTGGTAAGAGGCTAATCCGATGTATTTTGTGACGAGAAATCGAATGGTGCAAACCGCGTTGCTCTCCGACCAATACTTTTGGCTGTAGTGACAATTGAATGATTATTGATGTCATAATCACGTGCCCAGCAACGGCTCTTACTCCATGGAAACCAGGGAAATTTGCAAATTTTCAACAGTTGCCGATGCCTGGCTCAATTCCGCATTATTTGGCACCTTACTGAAATGGGTCAGTGTTCAGTTGTACTTTTTACAGCAGACTGTATCAAGTACCTTGTGTTTTTCATGTACAAAAGGTGTGGTTTTTCTACACGTAGATAAAGACATTGAGATTGTCTTGGACTTAGAAGTAAGACAATTGCTGGGTGAGTTAAATGGGCTTAGCCCAAAGATTTGACGTCTTCTGGGCTACCGAAGGGCACATAACTTATAGTCAAAAGTTGAATATAGTAATGACCAGTCGCGATGGTACATAGTACAGTGTAGCCGATTTCAATTAACAAAAAGACCAGGCAAAAATGCAAAATTGGAAAAATTGTTCCAGTGCTGCTGGTAAGAGGCTAATCCGACGTATTTTGTGACGAGAAATCGAATGGTACAAACCGCGTTGCTCTCCGACCAACACTTTTGGCTGTAGTGACAATTGAATGATCATTGATGTCATAATCACGTGCCCAGCAAAGGCTCTTACTCCATGGAAACCAGGAAAATTTGCAATTTTTTAACAGCTGCCGATGCCTGGCCCAATTCCGCATCTTTTGGCACCTTATTCATGTGGGTCTGTTGTCAGTTGTACTTTTTACAGCAGACTGTATCAAGTACCTTGTGTTTTTCATGTACAAATGGTGTGGTTTTTCTACACGTAGATAAAGACATTGAGATTGTCTTCGACTTAGAAGTAAGGCAATTGCTGGGTGAGTTAAATGGGCTTAGCCCAAAGATTTGACGTCTTCTGGGCTACCGAAGGGCACATAACATATAGTCAAAAGTTGAATATAGTAATGACCAGTCGCGGTTGTACATAGTACAGTGTAGCCGATTTCAATTAACAAAAAGACCAGGCAAAAATGCAAAATTGGAAAAATTGTTCCAGTGCTGCTGACAAGAGGCTAATCCGACGTATTTGGTGACGAGAAATCGAATGGTGCAAACCGCGTTGCTCTCCGACCAATACTTTTGGCTGTAGTGACAATTGAATGATTATTGATGTCATAATCACGTGCCCAGCAACGGCTCTTACTCCATGGAAACCAGGGAAATTTGCAAATTTTCAACAGTTGCCGATGCCTGGCTCAATTCCGCATTATTTGGCACCTTGCTGAAGTGGGTCAGTGTTCAGTTGTACTTTTTACAGCAGACTGTATCAAGTACCTTGTGTTTTTCATGTACAAAAGGTGTGGTTTTTCTACACGTAGATAAAGACATTGAGATTGTCTTGGACTTAGAAGTAAGACAATTGCTGGGTGAGTTAAATGGGCTTAGCCCAAAGATTTGACGTCTTCTGGGCTACCGAAGGGCACATAACTTATAGTCAAAAGTTGAATATAGTAATGACCAGTCGCGATGGTACATAGTACAGTGTAGCCGATTTCAATTAACAAAAAGACCAGGCAAAAATGCAAAATTGGAAAAATTGTTCCAGTGCTGCTGGTAAGAGGCTAATCCGACGTATTTTGTGACGAGAAATCGAATGGTACAAACCGCGTTGCTCTCCGACCAACACTTTTGGCTGTAGTGACAATTGAATGATCATTGATGTCATAATCACGTGCCCAGCAAAGGCTCTTACTCCATGGAAACCAGGAAAATTTGCAATTTTTCAACAGCTGCCGATGCCTGGCCCAATTCCGCATCTTTTGGCACCTTATTCATGTGGGTCTGTTGTCAGTTGTACTTTTTACAGCAGACTGTATCAAGTACCTTGTGTTTTTCATGTACAAATGGTGTGGTTTTTCTACACGTAGATAAAGACATTGAGATTGTCTTCGACTTAGAAGTAAGGCAATTGCTGGGTGAGTTAAATGGGCTTAGCCCAAAGATTTGACGTCTTCTGGGCTACCGAAGGGCACATAACATATAGTCAAAAGTTGAATATAGTAATGACCAGTCGCGGTTGTACATAGTACAGTGTAGCCGATTTCAATTAACAAAAAGACCAGGCAAAAATGCAAAATTGGAAAAATTGTTCCAGTGCTGCTGACAAGAGGCTAATCCGACGTATTTGGTGACGAGAAATCGAATGGTGCAAACCGCGTTGCTCTCCGACCAATACTTTTGGCTGTAGTGACAATTGAATGATTATTGATGTCATAATCACGTGCCCAGCAACGGCTCTTACTCCATGGAAACCAGGGAAATTTGCAAATTTTCAACAGTTGCCGATGCCTGGCTCAATTCCGCATTATTTGGCACCTTACTGAAGTGGGTCAGTGTTCAGTTGTACTTTTTACAGCAGACTGTATCAAGTACCTTGTGTTTTTCATGTACAAAAGGTGTGGTTTTTCTACACGTAGATAAAGACATTGAGATTGTCTTGGACTTAGAAGTAAGACAATTGCTGGGTGAGTTAAATGGGCTTAGCCCAAAGATTTGACGTCTTCTGGGCTACCGAAGGGCACATAACTTATAGTCAAAAGTTGAATATAGTAATGACCAGTCGCGATGGTACATAGTACAGTGTAGCCGATTTCAATTAACAAAAAGACCAGGCAAAAATGCAAAATTGGAAAAATTGTTCCAGTGCTGCTGGTAAGAGGCTAATCCGACGTATTTTGTGACGAGAAATCGAATGGTACAAACCGCGTTGCTCTCCGACCAACACTTTTGGCTGTAGTGACAATTGAATGATCATTGATGTCATAATCACGTGCCCAGCAAAGGCTCTTACTCCATGGAAACCAGGAAAATTTGCAATTTTTCAACAGCTGCCGATGCCTGGCCCAATTCCGCATCTTTTGGCACCTTATTCATGTGGGTCTGTTGTCAGTTGTACTTTTTACAGCAGACTGTATCAAGTACCTTGTGTTTTTCATGTACAAATGGTGTGGTTTTTCTACACGTAGATAAAGACATTGAGATTGTCTTCGACTTAGAAGTAAGGCAATTGCTGGGTGAGTTAAATGGGCTTAGCCCAAAGATTTGACGTCTTCTGGGCTACCGAAGGGCACATAACATATAGTCAAAAGTTGAATATAGTAATGACCAGTCGCGGTTGTACATAGTACAGTGTAGCCGATTTCAATTAACAAAAAGACCAGGCAAAAATGCAAAATTGGAAAAATTGTTCCAGTGCTGCTGACAAGAGGCTAATCCGACGTATTTGGTGACGAGAAATCGAATGGTGCAAACCGCGTTGCTCTCCGACCAATACTTTTGGCTGTAGTGACAATTGAATGATCATTGATGTCATAATCACGTGCCCAGCAAAGGCTCTTACTCCATGGAAACCAGGAAAATTTGCAATTTTTCAACAGCTGCCGATGCCTGGCCCAATTCCGCATCTTTTGGCACCTTATTCATGTGGGTCTGTTGTCAGTTGTACTTTTTACAGCAGACTGTATCAAGTACCTTATGATTTTTATGTACAAAAGGTGTGGTTTTTCTACACGTAATTAAAGACATTGAGATTGTCTTGCACTTAGAAGTAACACAATTGCTGGGTGAGTTAAATGCGCTTAGCCCAAAGATTTCTGGTCTTCTGGGCTACCGAAGGGCACATAACTTATAGTCAAAAGTTGAATATAGTAATGACCAGTCGCGATTGTACAGAGTACAGTGTAGCCGATTTCAATTAACAAAAAGACCAGGTAAAAATGCAAAAGTGGAAAAACTGTTCCAGTGCTGCTGGTAAGAGGCTAATCCGACGTATTTTGTGACGAGAAATCGAATGGTGCAAACCGCGTTGCTCTCCGACCAATACTTTTGGCTGTAGTGACAATTGAATGATCATTGATATCATAATCACGTGTGTAGGAACGGCTCTTACTCCATGGAAACCAGGGATATTTGCAATTTTTTAACAGCTACCGATGCCTGGCCCAATTCCGCATCTTTTGGCACCTTATAAATGTGGGTCAGTGTTTAGTTGTACTTTTTACAGCAGACCTTATCAAGTACCTTGTGTTTTTCACGTACAAATGGTGTGGTTTTTCTACACTTAGATAAAGACATTGAGATTGTCTTGCACTTAGAAATAAGACAATTGCTGGGTGAGTTAAATGGGCTTGGCCCAAAGATTTCAGGTCTTCTGGGCTACCGAAGGGCACATAACTTATAGTCAAAAGTTGAATATAGTAATGACCAGTCGCGATTGTACAGAGTACAGTGTAGCCGATTTCAATTAACAAAAAGACCAGGCAAAAATGCAAAAGTGGAAAAACTGTTCTAGTGCTGCTGGTAAGAGGCTAATCCGACGTATTTTGTGACGAGAAATCGAATGGCGTAAACCGCGTTGCTCTCCGACCAATACTTTTGGCTGTAGCGACAATTCAATGATCATTGATGTCATAATCACGTGCCCAGCAACGTCTCTTACTCCATGGAAACCAGGGAAATTTGCAATTTTTTAACAGCTGCCGATGCCTGGCCCAATTCCGCATCTTTTGGCACCTTATAAATGTGGGTCAGTGTTTAGTTGTACTTTTTACAGCAGACTGTATCAAGTACCTTGTGTTTTTCATGTACAAATGGTGTGGTTTTTCTACACGTAGATAAAGACATTGAGATTGTCTTGCACTTAGAAGTAACACAATTGCTGGGTGAGTTAAATGGGCTTGGCCCAAAGATTTGTCGTCTTCTGGGCTACCGAAGGGCACATAACTTATAGTCAAAAGTTGAATATAGTAATGACCAGTCGCGATTGTACAGAGTACAGTGTAGCCGATTTCAATTAACAAAAAGACCAGGCAAAATGCAAAAGTGGAAAAAATGTTCCAGTGCTGCTGGTAAGAGGCTAATCCGACGTATTGTGTGACGAGAAATCGAATGGTGCAAACCGCGTTGCTCTCCGACCAATACTTTTGGCTGCAGCGACAATTGAATGATCATTGATGTCATAATCACGTGCCCAGCAACGGCTCTTACTCCATGGAAACCAGGGACATTTGCAATTTTTTAACAGCTGCCGATGCCTGGCCCAATTCCGCATCTTTTGGCACCTTATTCATGTGGGTCTGTTGTCAGTTGTACTTTTTACAGCAGACTGTATCAAGTACCTTATGATTTTTATGTACAAAAGGTGTGGTTTTTCTACACGTAATTAAAGACATTGAGATTGTCTTGCACTTAGAAGTAACACAATTGCTGGGTGAGTTAAATGGGCTTAGCCCAAAGATTTCAGGTCTTCTGGGCTACCGAAGGGCACATAACTTATAGTCAAAAGTTGAATATAGTAATGACCAGTCGCGATTGTACAGAGTACAGTGTAGCCGATTTCAATTAACAAAAACACCAGGCAAAAATGCAAAAGTGGAAAAACTGTTCCAGTGCTGCTGGTAAGAGGCTAATCCGACGTATTTTGTGACGAGAAATCGAATGGTGCAAACGGCGTTGCTCTCCGACCAATACTTTTGGCTGTAGTGACAATTGAATGATCATTGATGTCATAATCACGTGCGTAGGAACGGCTCTTACTCCATGGAAACCAGGGATATTTGCAATTTTTTAACAGCTCCCGATGCCTGGCCCAATTCTGCATCTTTTGGCACCTTATAAATGTGGGTCAGTGTTTAGTTGTACTTTTTACAGCAGACCTTATCAAGTACCTTGTGTTTTTCACGTACAAATGGTGTGGTTTATCTACACGTAGATAAAGACTTTGAGATTGTCTTGCACTTAGAAATAAGACAATTGCTGGGTGAGTTAAATGGGCTTGGCCCAAAGATTTCAGGTCTTCTGGGCTACCGAAGGGCACATAACTTATAGTCAAAAGTTGAATATAGTAATGACCAGTCGCGATTGTACAGAGTACAGTGTAGCCGATTTCAATTAACAAAAAGACAAGGCAAAAATGCAAAAGTGGAAAAACTGTTCTAGTGCTGCTGGTAAGAGGCTAATCCGACGTATTTTGTGACGAGAAATCGAATGGCGTAAACCGCGTTGCTCTCCGACCAATACTTTTGGCTGTAGCGACAATTCAATGATCATTGATGTCATAATCACGTGCCCAGCAACGTCTCTTACTCCATGGAAACCAGGGAAATTTGCAATTTTTTAACAGCTGCCGATGCCTGGCCCAATTCCGCATCTTTTGGCACCTTATAAATGTGGGTCAGTGTTTAGTTGTACTTTTTACAGCAGACTGTATCAAGTACCTTGTGTTTTTCATGTACAAATGGTGTGGTTTTTCTACACGTAGATAAAGACATTGAGACTGTCTTGCACTTAGAAGTAACACAATTGCTGGGTGAGTTGAATGGGCTTGGCCCAAAGATATGTCGTCTTCTGAGCTACCGAAGGGCACATAACTTATAGTCAAAAGTTGAATATAGTAATGACCAGTCGCGATTGTACAGAGTACAGTGTAGCCGATTTCAATTAACAAAAAGACCAGGCAAAAATGCAAAAGTGGAAAAAATGTTCCAGTGCTGCTGGTAAGAGGCTAATCCGACGTATTTTGTGACGAGAAATCGAATGGCGTAAACCGCGTTGCTCGCCGACCAATACTTTTGGCTGTAGCGACAATTGAATGATCATTGATGTCATAATCACGTGCCCAGCAACGGCTCTTACTCCATGGAAAGCAGGGATATTTGCAATTTTTTAACAGCTGCCGATGCCTGGCCCAATTCCGCATCTTTTGGCACCTTACTAAAGTGGGTCAGTGTTTAGTTGTACTTTTTACAGCAGACTGTATCAAGTACCTTGTGTTTTTCATGTACAAATGGTGTGGTTTTTCTACACGTAGATAAAGACATTGAGATTGTCTTCGACTTAGAAGTAAGGCAATTGCTGGGTGAGTTAAATGGGCTTAGCCCAAAGATTTGACGTCTTCTGGGCTACCGAAGGGCACATAACATATAGTCAAAAGTTGAATATAGTAATGACCAGTCGCGGTTGTACATAGTACAGTGTAGCCGGTTTCAATTAACAAAAAGACCAGGCAAAAATGCAAAATTGGAAAAAGTGTTCCAGTGCTGCTGACAAGAGGCTAATCCGACGTATTTTGTGACGAGAAATCGAATGGTGCAAACCGCGTTGCTCTCCGACCAATACTTTTGGCTGTAGCGACAATTCAATGATCATTGTTGTCATAATCACGTGCACAGCAACGTCTCTTACTCCATGGAAACCAGGGAAATTCGTAATTTTTTAACAGCTACCGATGCCTGGCCCAATTCCGCATCTTTTGGCACCTTATAAATGTGGGTCAGTGTTTAATTGTACTTTTTACAGCAGACCTTATCAAATACCTTCTTTTTTTTCACGTACAAATGGTGTGGTTTTTCTACACGTAGATAAAGACATTGAGATTGTCTTGCACTTAGAAATAAGACAATTGCTGGGTGAGTTAAATGGGCTTGGCCCAAAGATTTCAGGTCTTCTGGGCTACCGAAGGGCACATAACTTATAGTCAAAAGTTGAATATAGTAATGACCAGTCGCGATTGTACAGAGTACAGTGTAGCCGGTTTCAATTAACAAAAACACCAGGCAAAAATGCAAAAGTGGAAAAACTGTTCCAGTGGAACTAGTAAGAGGCTAATCCGACATATTTTGTGACGAGAAATCGAATGGTGCAAACCGCGTTGCTCTCCGACCAATACTTTTGGCTGTAGCGACAATTGAATGATCATGTATGTCATAATCACGTGCGTAGCAACGGCTCTTACTCCATGAAAACCAGAGAAATTTGCAATTTTTTTAACAGCTGCCGATGCCTGGCTCAATTCCGCATCTTTTGGCACCTTACTGAAGTGGGTCAGTGTTCAGTTGTACTTTTTACAGCAGACTGTATCAAGTACCTTGTGTTTTTCATGTACAAATGGTGTGGTTTTTCTACACGTAGATAAAGACATTGAGATTGTCTTCAACTTAGAAGTAAGGCAATTGCTGGGTGAGTTAAATGGGCTTAGCCCAAAGATTTCAGGTCTTCTGGGCTACCGAAGGGCACATAACATATAGTCAAAAGTTGAATATACTAATAACCAGTCGCGATGGTACATAGTACAGTGTAGCCGATTTCAATTAACAAAAAGACCAGGCAAAAATGCAAAATTCGAAAAATTTTTCCAGTGCTGCTGACAAGAGGCTAATCCGACGTATTTTGTGACGAGAAATCGAATGGTGCAAACCGCGTTGCTCTCCGACCAATACTTTTGGCTGTAGTGACAATTGAATGATCATTGATGTCATAATCACGTGCCCAACAACGGCTCTTACTCCATGGAAACCAGAAAAATTTGCAATTTTTCAACTGCAGCCGATGTCTGGCTAAATTCCGCATCTTTTGGCACCTTATTCATGTGGGTCAGTGTTTAGTTGTACTTTTTACAGCAGACTGTATCAAGTACCTTGTGTTTTTTATGTACAAAAGGTGTGGTTTTTCTACACGTAAATAAAGATATTGAGATTGTCTTCGACTTAGAAGTAAGACAATTGCTGGGTGAGTTAAATGGGCTTAGCCCAAAGATTTGACGTCTTCTGGGCTACCGAAGGGCACATAACTTATAGTCAAAAGTTGAATATAGTAATGACCAGTCGCGATTGTACATAGTACAGTGTGGCCGGTTTCAATTAACAAAAAGACCAGGCAAAAATGCAAAATTCCAAAAATTGTTCCAGTGCTGCTGGTAAGAGACTAATCCGACGTATTTTGTGACGAGAAATCGAATGGTACAAACCGCGTTGCTCTCCGACCAATACTTTTGGCTGTAGCGACAATTCAATGATCATTGATGTCATAATCACGTGCCCAGCAACGTCTCTTACTCCATGGAAACCAGGGAAATTTGCAATTTTTTAACAGCTTCCGATGCCTGGCCCAATTCCGCATCTTTTGGCACCTTATAAATGTGGGTCAGTGTTTAGTTGTACTTTTTACAGCAGACTGTATCAAGTACCTTGTGTTTTTCACGTACAAATGGTGTGGTTTTTCTACACGTAGATAAAGACATTGAGATTGTCTTGCACTTAGAAATCAGACAATTGCTGGGTGAGTTAAATGGGCTTGGCCCAAAGATTTCAGGTCTTCTGGGCTACCGAAGGGCACATAACTTATAGTCAAAAGTTGAATATAGTAATGACCAGTCGCGATTGTACAGAGTACAGTGTAGCCGGTTTCAATTAACAAAAACACCAGGCAAAAATGCAAAAGTGGAAAAACTGTTCCAGTGCTGCTGGTAAGAGGCTAATCCGACGTATTTTGTGACGAGAAATCGAATGGTGCAAACTGCTTTGCTCTCCGACCAATACTTTTGGCTGTAGTGACAATTGAATGATCACTGATATCATAATCACGTGCCCAGCAACGGCTCTTACTCCATGGAAACCAGGGAAATTTGCAAATTTTCAACAGCTGCCGATGCCTGGCTCAATTCCGCATTATTTGGCACCTTACTGAAGTGGGTCAGTGTTCAGTTGTACTTTTTACAGCAGACTGTATCAAGTACCTTGTGATTTTCATGTACAAAAGGTGTGGTTTTTCTACACGTAGATAAAGACATTGAGATTGTCTTGGACTTAGAAGTAAGACAATTGCTGGGTGAGTTAAATGGGCTTAGCCCAAAGATTTGACGTCTTCTGGGCTACCGAAGGGCACATAACTTATAGTCAAAAGTTGAATATAGTAATGACCAGTCGCGATTGTACATAGTGCAGTGTAGCCGATTTCAATTAACAAAAAGACCAGGCAAAATGCAAAATTCGAAAAATTGTTCCAGTGCTGCTGGTAAGAGGCTAATCCGACGTATTTGTGACGAGAAATCGAATGGTACAAACTGCGTTGCTCTCCGACCAATACTGTTGGCTGTAGTGACAATTGAATGATCATTGATGTCATAATCACGTGCCCAGCAAGGGCTCTTACTCCATGGAAACCAGGGATATTTGCAATTTTTTAACAGCTGCCGATGCCTGGCCAATTCCGCATCTTTTGGCACCTTATAAATGTGGGTCAGTGTTAAGTTGTACTTTTTACAGCAGACTGTATCAAGTACTTTGTTTTTTTTATGTACAAATGGTGTGGTTTTTCTACACGTAGATAAAGACATTGAGATTGTCTTGGACTTAGAAGTAAGACAATTGCTGGGTGAGTTAAATGGGCTTCGCTCAAAGATTTGACGTCTCTGGGCTACCGAAGGGCACATAACTTATAGTCAAAAGTTGAATATAGTAATGACCAGTCGCGATTGTACAGAGTACAGTGTAGCCGATTTCAATTAACAAAAAGACCAGGTAAAAATGCAAAAGTGGAAAAACTGTTCCAGTGCTGCTGGTAAGAGGCTAATCCGACGTATTTTGTGACGAGAAATCGAATGGTGCAAACCGCGTTGCTCTCCGACCAATACTTTTGGCTGTAGTGACAATTGAATGATCATTGATGTCATAATCACGTGCCCAGCAACGGCTCTTACCCCATGGAAACCAGGGAAATTTGCAATTTTTTAACAGCTCCCGATGCCTGGCCCAATTCCGCATCTTTTGGCACCTTATAAATGTGGGTCAGTGTTTAGTTGTACTTTTTACAGCAGACTGTATCAAGTACCTTGTGTTTTTCACGTACAAATGGTGTGGTTTTTCTACACGTAGATAAAGACATTGAGATTGTCTTCGACTTAGAAGTAAGGCAATTGCTGGGTGAGTTAAATGGGCTTGGCCCAAAGATTTCAGGTCTTCTGGGCTACCGAAGGGCACATAACTTATAGTCAAAAGTTGAATATAGTAATGACCAGTCGCGATTGTACAGAGTACAGTGTAGCCGGTTTCAATTAACAAAAACACCAGGCAAAAATGCAAAAGTGGAAAAACTGTTCCAGTGCTGCTGGTAAGAGGCTAATCCGACGTATTTTGTGACGAGAAATCGAATGGTGCAAACCGCGTTGCTCTCCGACCAATACTTTTGGCTGTAGTGACAATTGAATGATCACTGATGTCATAATCACGTGCCCAGCAACGGCTCTTACTCCATGGAAACCAGGGAAATTTGCAAATTTTCAACAGCTGCCGATGCCTGGCTCAATTCCGCATTATTTGGCACCTTACTGAAGTGGGTCAGTGTTCAGTTGTACTTTTTACAGCAGACTGTATCAAGTACCTTGTGATTTTCATGTACAAAAGGTGTGGTTTTTCTACACGTAGATAAAGACATTGAGATTGTCTTGGACTTAGAAGTAAGACAATTGCTGGGTGAGTTAAATGGGCTTAGCCCAAAGATTTGACGTCTTCTGGGCTACCGAAGGGCACATAACTTATAGTCAAAAGTTGAATATAGTAATGACCAGTCGCGATGGTACATAGTACAGTGTAGCCGATTTCAATTAACAAAAAGACCAGGCAAAAATGCAAAATTGGAAAAATTGTTCCAGTGCTGCTGGTAAGAGGCTCATCCGACGTATTTTGTGACGAGAAATCGAATGGTACAAACCGCGTTGCTCTCCGACCAATACTGTTGGCTGTAGTGACAATTGAATGATCATTGATGTCATAATCACGTGCCCAGCAACGGCTCTTACTCCATGGAAACCAGGGATATTTGCAATTTTTTAACAGCTGCCGATGCCTGGCCCAATTCCGCATCTTTTGGCACCTTATAAATGTGGGTCAGTGTTAAGTTGTACTTTTTACAGCAGACTGTATCAAGTACCTTGTGTTTTTTATGTACAAATGGTGTGGTTTTTCTACACGTAGATAAAGACATTGAGATTGTCTTGGACTTAGAAGTAACACAATTGCTGGGTGAGTTAAATGGGCTTCGCTCAAAGATTTGACGTCTTCTGGGCTACCGAAGGGCACATAACTTATAGTCAAAAGTTGAATATAGTAATGACCAGTCGCGATTGTACAGAGTACAGTGTAGCCGATTTCAATTAACAAAAAGACCAGGTAAAAATGCAAAAGTGGAAAAACTGTTCCAGTGCTGCTGGTAAGAGGCTAATCCGACGTATTTTGTGACGAGAAATCGAATGGTGCAAACCGCGTTGCTCTCCGACCAACACTTTTGGCTGTAGTGACAATTGAATGATCATTGATGTCATAATCACGTGCCCAGCAACGGCTCTTACCCCATGGAAACCAGGGAAATTTGCAATTTTTTAACAGCTTCCGATGCCTGGCCCAATTCCGCATCTTTTGGCACCTTATAAATGTGGGTCAGTGTTTAGTTGTACTTTTTACAGCAGACTGTATCAAGTACCTTGTGTTTTTCACGTACAAATGGTGTGGTTTTTCTACACGTAGATAAAGACATTGAGATTGTCTTCGACTTAGAAGTAAGGCAATTGCTGGGTGAGTTAAATGGGCTTGGCCCAAAGATTTCAGGTCTTCTGGGCTACCGAAGGGCACATAACTTATAGTCAAAAGTTGAATATAGTAATGACCAGTCGCGATTGTACAGAGTACAGTGTAGCCGGTTTCAATTAACAAAAACACCAGGCAAAAAATGCAAAAGTGGAAAAACTGTTCCAGTGCTGCTGGTAAGAGGCTAATCCGACGTATTTTGTGACGAGAAATCGAATGGTGCAAACCGCGTTGCTCTCCGACCAATACTTTTGGCTGTAGTGACAATTGAATGATCACTGATGTCATAATCACGTGCCCAGCAACGGCTCTTACTCCATGGAAACCAGGGAAATTTGCAAATTTTCAACAGCTGCCGATGCCTGGCTCAATTCCGCATTATTTGGCACCTTACTGAAGTGGGTCAGTGTTCAGTTGTACTTTTTACAGCAGACTGTATCAAGTACCTTGTGATTTTCATGTACAAAAGGTGTGGTTTTTCTACACGTAGATAAAGACATTGAGATTGTCTTGGACTTAGAAGTAAGACAATTGCTGGGTGAGTTAAATGGGCTTAGCCCAAAGATTTGACGTCTTCTGGGCTACCGAAGGGCACATAACTTATAGTCAAAAGTTGAATATAGTAATGACCAGTCGCGATGGTACATAGTACAGTGTAGCCGATTTCAATTAACAAAAAGACCAGGCAAAAATGCAAAATTGGAAAAATTGTTCCAGTGCTGCTGGTAAGAGGCTCATCCGACGTATTTTGTGACGAGAAATCGAATGGTACAAACCGCGTTGCTCTCCGACCAATACTGTTGGCTGTAGTGACAATTGAATGATCATTGATGTCATAATCACGTGCCCAGCAACGGCTCTTACTCCATGGAAACCAGGGATATTTGCAATTTTTTAACAGCTGCCGATGCCTGGCCCAATTCCGCATCTTTTGGCACCTTATAAATGTGGGTCAGTGTTAAGTTGTACTTTTTACAGCAGACTGTATCAAGTACCTTGTGTTTTTTATGTACAAATGGTGTGGTTTTTCTACACGTAGATAAAGACATTGAGATTGTCTTGGACTTAGAAGTAACACAATTGCTGGGTGAGTTAAATGGGCTTCGCTCAAAGATTTGACGTCTTCTGGGCTACCGAAGGGCACATAACTTATAGTCAAAAGTTGAATATAGTAATGACCAGTCGCGATTGTACAGAGTACAGTGTAGCCGATTTCAATTAACAAAAAGACCAGGTAAAAATGCAAAAGTGGAAAAACTGTTCCAGTGCTGCTGGTAAGAGGCTAATCCGACGTATTTTGTGACGAGAAATCGAATGGTGCAAACCGCGTTGCTCTCCGACCAACACTTTTGGCTGTAGTGACAATTGAATGATCATTGATGTCATAATCACGTGCCCAGCAACGGCTCTTACCCCATGGAAACCAGGGAAATTTGCAATTTTTTAACAGCTTCCGATGCCTGGCCCAATTCCGCATCTTTTGGCACCTTATAAATGTGGGTCAGTGTTTAGTTGTACTTTTTACAGCAGACTGTATCAAGTACCTTGTGTTTTTCATGTACAAATGGTGTGGTTTTTCTACACGTAGATAAAGACCTTGAGATTGTCTTGCACTTAGAAATCAGACAATTGCTGGGTGAGTTAAATGGGCTTGGCCCAAAGATTTCAGGTCTTCTGGGCTACCGAAGGGCACATAACTTATAGTCAAAAGTTGAATATAGTAATGACCAGTCGCGATTGTACATAGTACAGTGTAGCCGATTTCAATTAACAAAAAGACCAGGCAAAAATGCAAAATTCGAAAAATTGTTCCAGTGCTGCTGGTAAGAGGCTAATCCGACGTATTTTTGTGACGAGAAATCGAATGGTGCAAACCGCGTTGCTCTCCGCCCAACACTTTTGGCTGTAGTGACAATTGAATGATCATTGATGTCATAATCACGTGCCCAGCAACGGCTCTTACTCCATGGAAACCAGGGATATTTGCAATTTTTTAACAGCTGCCGATGCCTGGCCCAATTCCGCATCTTTTGGCACCTTATTCATGTGGGTCTGTTGTCAGTTGTACTTTTTACAGCAGACTGTATCAAGTACCTTGTGATTTTTATGTACAAAAGGTGTGGTTTTTCGACACGTAAATAAAGACATTGAGATTGTCTTCGACTTAGAAGTAAGACAATTGCTGGGTGAGTTAAATGGGCTTAGCCCAAAGATTTGACGTCTTCTGGGCTACCGAAGGGCACATAACTTATAGTCAAAAGTTGAATATAGTAATGACCAGTCGCGATTGTACATAGTACAGTGTGGCCGGTTTCAATTAACAAAAAGACCAGGCAAAAATGCAAAATTCCAAAAATTGTTCCAGTGCTGCTGGTAAGAGACTAATCCGACGTATTTTCTGACCAGAAATCGAATGGTACAAACCGCGTTGCTCTCCGACCAATACTTTTGGCTGTAGTGACAATTGAATGATCATTGATGTCATAATCACGTGCCCAGCAACGGCTCTTACTCCATGGAAACCAGGGATATTTGCAATTTTTTAACAGCTGCCGATGCCTGGCCCAATTCCGCATCTTTTGGCACCTTATAAATGTGGGTCAGTGTTAAGTTGTACTTTTTACAGCAGACTGTATCAAGTACCTTGTGTTTTTTATGTACAAATGGTGTGGTTTTTCTACACGTAGATAAAGACATTGAGATTGTCTTGGACTTAGAAGTAAGACAATTGCTGGGTGAGTTAAATGGGCTTAGCTCAAAGATTTGACGTCTTCTGGACTACCGAAGGGCACATAACTTATAGTCAAAAGTTGAATATAGTAATGACCAGTCGCGATTGTACAGAGTACAGTGTAGCCGATTTCAATTAACAAAAAGACCAGGTAAAAATGCAAAAGTGGAAAAACTGTTCCAGTGCTGCTGGTAAGAGGCTAATCCGACGTATTTTGTGACAAGAAATCGAATGGTGCACACCGCGTTGCTCTCCGACCAATACTTTTGGCTGTAGTGACAATTGAATGATCATTGATGTCATAATCACGTGCCCAGCAACGGCTCTTACCCCATGGAAACCAGGGAAATTTGCAATTTTTCAACAGCTGCCGATGCCTGGCTCAATTCCGCATCTTTTGGTACCTTACTGAAGTGGGTCAGTGTTCAGTTGTACTTTTTACAGCAGACTGTATCAAGTACCTTGTGCTTTTTCACGTACAAATGGTGTGGTTTTTCTACACGTAGATAAAGACATTGAGATTGTCTTCGACTTAGAAGTAAGGCAATTGCTGGGTGAGTTAAATGGGCTTAGCCCAAAGATTTGACGTCTTCTGGGCTACCGAAGGGCACATAACATATAGTCAAAAGTTGAATATAGTAGTGACCAGTCGCGATGGTACATAGTACAGTGTAGCCGATTTCAATTAACAAAAAGACCATGCAAAAATGCAAAAGTGGAAAAAATGCTCCAGTGCTGCTGGTAAGAGGCTAATCCGACGTATTTTGTGACGACAAATCGAATGGTGCAAACCGCGTTGCTCTCCGACCAATACTTTTGGCTGTAGTGACAATTGAATGATCATTGATGTCATAATCACGTGCCCAGCAACGGCTCTTACTCCATGGAAACCAGGAAAATTTGCAATTTTTCAACAGCTGCCGATGCCTGGCTAAACTCTGCATCTTTTGGCACCTTATTCATGTGGGTCTGTTGTCAGTTGTACTTTTTACAGCAGACTGTATCAAGTACCTTGTGTTTTTTATGTACAAATGGTGTGGTTTTTCTACACGTAGATAAAGACATTGAGATTGTCTTGCACTTAGAAATCAGACAATTGCTGGGTGAGTTAAATGGGCTTGGCCCAAAGATTTCAGGTCTTCTGGGCTACCGAAGGGCACATAACTTATAGTCAAAAGTTGAATATAGTAATGACCAGTCGCGATTGTACAGAGTACAGTGTAGCCGGTTTCAATTAACAAAAACACCAGGCAAAAATGCAAAAGTGGAAAAACTGTTCCAGTGCTGCTGGTAAGAGGCTAATCCGACGTATTTTGTGACGAGAAATCGAATGGTGCAAACCGCGTTGCTCTCCGACCAATACTTTTGGCTGTAGTGACAATTCAATGATCATTGATGTCATAATCACGTGCCCAGCAACGGCTCTTACCCCATGGAAACCAGGGAAATTTGCAATTTTTTAACAGCTTCCGATGCCTGGCCCAATTCCGCATCTTTGGCACCTTATAAATGTGGGTCAGTGTTTAGTTGTACTTTTTACAGCAGACTGTATCAAGTACCTTGTGTTTTTCATGTACAAATGGTGTGGTTTTTCTACACGTAGATAAAGACATTGAGATTGTCTTGCACTTAGAAATCAGACAATTGCTGGGTGAGTTAAATGGGCTTGGCCCAAAGATTTCAGGTCTTCTGGGCTACCGAAGGGCACATAACTTATAGTCAAAAGTTGAATATAGTAATGACCAGTCGCGATTGTACATAGTACAGTGTAGCCGATTTCAATTAACAAAAAGACCAGGCAAAAATGCAAAATTCGAAAAATTGTTCCAGTGCTGCTGGTAAGAGGCTAATCCGACGTATTTTGTGACGAGAAATCGAATGGTGCAAACCGCGTTGCTCTCCGCCCAACACTTTTGGCTGTAGTGACAATTGAATGATCATTGATGTCATAATCACGTGCCCAGCAACGGCTCTTACTCCATGGAAACCAGGGATATTTGCAATTTTTTAACAGCTGCCGATGCCTGGCCCAATTCCGCATCTTTTGGCACCTTATTCATGTGGGTCTGTTGTCAGTTGTACTTTTTACAGCAGACTGTATCAAGTACCTTGTGATTTTTATGTACAAAAGGTGTGGTTTTTCGACACGTAAATAAAGACATTGAGATTGTCTTCGACTTAGAAGTAAGACAATTGCTGGGTGAGTTAAATGGGCTTAGCCCAAAGATTTGACGTCTTCTGGGCTACCGAAGGGCACATAACTTATAGTCAAAAGTTGAATATAGTAATGACCAGTCGCGATTGTACATAGTACAGTGTGGCCGGTTTCAATTAACAAAAAGACCAGGCAAAAATGCAAAATTCCAAAAATTGTTCCAGTGCTGCTGGTAAGAGACTAATCCGACGTATTTTCTGACCAGAAATCGAATGGTACAAACCGCGTTGCTCTCCGACCAATACTTTTGGCTGTAGTGACAATTGAATGATCATTGATGTCATAATCACGTGCCCAGCAACGGCTCTTACTCCATGGAAACCAGGGATATTTGCAATTTTTTAACAGCTGCCGATGCCTGGCCCAATTCCGCATCTTTTGGCACCTTATAAATGTGGGTCAGTGTTAAGTTGTACTTTTTACAGCAGACTGTATCAAGTACCTTGTGTTTTTTATGTACAAATGGTGTGGTTTTTCTACACGTAGATAAAGACATTGAGATTGTCTTGGACTTAGAAGTAAGACAATTGCTGGGTGAGTTAAATGGGCTTAGCTCAAAGATTTGACGTCTTCTGGGCTACCGAAGGGCACATAACTTATAGTCAAAAGTTGAATATAGTAATGACCAGTCGCGATTGTACAGAGTACAGTGTAGCCGATTTCAATTAACAAAAAGACCAGGTAAAAATGCAAAAGTGGAAAAACTGTTCCAGTGCTGCTGGTAAGAGGCTAATCCGACGTATTTTGTGACAAGAAATCGAATGGTGCACACCGCGTTGCTCTCCGACCAATACTTTTGGCTGTAGTGACAATTGAATGATCATTGATGTCATAATCACGTGCCCAGCAACGGCTCTTACCCCATGGAAACCAGGGAAATTTGCAATTTTTCAACAGCTGCCGATGCCTGGCTCAATTCCGCATCTTTTGGTACCTTACTGAAGTGGGTCAGTGTTCAGTTGTACTTTTTACAGCAGACTGTATCAAGTACCTTGTGTTTTTTATGTACAAAAGGTGTGGTTTTTCTACACGTAGATAAAGACATTGAGATTGTCTTCGACTTAGAAGTAAGGCAATTGCTGGGTGAGTTAAATGGGCTTAGCCCAAAGATTTGACGTCTTCTGGGCTACCGAAGGGCACATAACATATAGTCAAAAGTTGAATATAGTAGTGACCAGTCGCGATGGTACATAGTACAGTGTAGCCGATTTCAATTAACAAAAAGACCATGCAAAAATGCAAAAGTGGAAAAAATGCTCCAGTGCTGCTGGTAAGAGGCTAATCCGACGTATTTTGTGACGACAAATCGAATGGTGCAAACCGCGTTGCTCTCCGACCAATACTTTTTGGCTGTAGTGACAATTGAATGATCATTGATGTCATAATCACGTGCCCAGCAACGGCTCTTACTCCATGGAAACCAGGAAAATTTGCAATTTTTCAACAGCTGCCGATGCCTGGCTAAACTCTGCATCTTTTGGCACCTTATTCATGTGGGTCTGTTGTCAGTTGTACTTTTTACAGCAGACTGTATCAAGTACCTTGTGTTTTTTATGTACAAATGGTCTGGTTTTTCTACACGTAGATAAAGACATTGAGATTGTCTTGCACTTAGAAATCAGACAATTGCTGGGTGAGTTAAATGGGCTTGGCCCAAAGATTTCAGGTCTTCTGGGCTACCGAAGGGCACATAACTTATAGTCAAAAGTTGAATATAGTAATGACCAGTCGCGATTGTACAGAGTACAGTGTAGCCGGTTTCAATTAACAAAAACACCAGGCAAAAATGCAAAAGTGGAAAAACTGTTCCAGTGCTGCTGGTAAGAGGCTAATCCGACGTATTTTGTGACGAGAAATCGAATGGTGCAAACCGCGTTGCTCTCCGACCAATACTTTTGGCTGTAGTGACAATTCAATGATCATTGATGTCATAATCACGTGCCCAGCAACGGCTCTTACCCCATGGAAACCAGGGAAATTTGCAATTTTTTAACAGCTTCCGATGCCTGGCCCAATTCCGCATCTTTTGGCACCTTATAAATGTGGGTCAGTGTTTAGTTGTACTTTTTACAGCAGACTGTATCAAGTACCTTGTGTTTTTCATGTACAAATGGTGTGGTTTTTCTACACGTAGATAAAGACATTGAGATTGTCTTGCACTTAGAAATCAGACAATTGCTGGGTGAGTTAAATGGGCTTGGCCCAAAGATTTCAGGTCTTCTGGGCTACCGAAGGGCACATAACTTATAGTCAAAAGTTGAATATAGTAATGACCAGTCGCGATTGTACATAGTACAGTGTAGCCGATTTCAATTAACAAAAAGACCAGGCAAAAATGCAAAATTCGAAAAATTGTTCCAGTGCTGCTGGTAAGAGGCTAATCCGACGTATTTTGTGACGAGAAATCGAATGGTGCAAACCGCGTTGCTCTCCGCCCAACACTTTTGGCTGTAGTGACAATTGAATGATCATTGATGTCATAATCACGTGCCCAGCAACGGCTCTTACTCCATGGAAACCAGGGATATTTGCAATTTTTTAACAGCTGCCGATGCCTGGCCCAATTCCGCATCTTTTGGCACCTTATTCATGTGGGTCTGTTGTCAGTTGTACTTTTTACAGCAGACTGTATCAAGTACCTTGTGATTTTTATGTACAAAAGGTGTGGTTTTTCGACACGTAAATAAAGACATTGAGATTGTCTTCGACTTAGAAGTAAGACAATTGCTGGGTGAGTTAAATGGGCTTAGCCCAAAGATTTGACGTCTTCTGGGCTACCGAAGGGCACATAACTTATAGTCAAAAGTTGAATATAGTAATGACCAGTCGCGATTGTACATAGTACAGTGTGGCCGGTTTCAATTAACAAAAAGACCAGGCAAAAATGCAAAATTCCAAAAATTGTTCCAGTGCTGCTGGTAAGAGACTAATCCGACGTATTTTCTGACCAGAAATCGAATGGTACAAACCGCGTTGCTCTCCGACCAATACTTTTGGCTGTAGTGACAATTGAATGATCATTGATGTCATAATCACGTGCCCAGCAACGGCTCTTACTCCATGGAAACCAGGGATATTTGCAATTTTTTAACAGCTGCCGATGCCTGGCCCAATTCCGCATCTTTTGGCACCTTATAAATGTGGGTCAGTGTTAAGTTGTACTTTTTACAGCAGACTGTATCAAGTACCTTGTGTTTTTTATGTACAAATGGTGTGGTTTTTCTACACGTAGATAAAGACATTGAGATTGTCTTGGACTTAGAAGTAAGACAATTGCTGGGTGAGTTAAATGGGCTTAGCTCAAAGATTTGACGTCTTCTGGGCTACCGAAGGGCACATAACTTATAGTCAAAAGTTGAATATAGTAATGACCAGTCGCGATTGTACAGAGTACAGTGTAGCCGATTTCAATTAACAAAAAGACCAGGTAAAAATGCAAAAGTGGAAAAACTGTTCCAGTGCTGCTGGTAAGAGGCTAATCCGACGTATTTTGTGACAAGAAATCGAATGGTGCACACCGCGTTGCTCTCCGACCAATACTTTTGGCTGTAGTGACAATTGAATGATCATTGATGTCATAATCACGTGCCCAGCAACGGCTCTTACCCCATGGAAACCAGGGAAATTTGCAATTTTTCAACAGCTGCCGATGCCTGGCTCAATTCCGCATCTTTTGGTACCTTACTGAAGTGGGTCAGTGTTCAGTTGTACTTTTTACAGCAGACTGTATCAAGTACCTTGTGCTTTTTCACGTACAAATGGTGTGGTTTTTCTACACGTAGATAAAGACATTGAGATTGTCTTCGACTTAGAAGTAAGGCAATTGCTGGGTGAGTTAAATGGGCTTAGCCCAAAGATTTGACGTCTTCTGGGCTACCGAAGGGCACATAACATATAGTCAAAAGTTGAATATAGTAGTGACCAGTCGCGATGGTACATAGTACAGTGTAGCCGATTTCAATTAACAAAAAGACCATGCAAAAATGCAAAAGTGGAAAAAATGCTCCAGTGCTGCTGGTAAGAGGCTAATCCGACGTATTTTGTGACGACAAATCGAATGGTGCAAACCGCGTTGCTCTCCGACCAATACTTTTGGCTGTAGTGACAATTGAATGATCATTGATGTCATAATCACGTGCCCAGCAACGGCTCTTACTCCATGGAAACCAGGAAAATTTGCAATTTTTCAACAGCTGCCGATGCCTGGCTAAACTCTGCATCTTTTGGCACCTTATTCATGTGGGTCTGTTGTCAGTTGTACTTTTTACAGCAGACTGTATCAAGTACCTTGTGTTTTTTATGTACAAATGGTCTGGTTTTTCTACACGTAGATAAAGACATTGAGATTGTCTTGCACTTAGAAATCAGACAATTGCTGGGTGAGTTAAATGGGCTTGGCCCAAAGATTTCAGGTCTTCTGGGCTACCGAAGGGCACATAACTTATAGTCAAAAGTTGAATATAGTAATGACCAGTCGCGATTGTACAGAGTACAGTGTAGCCGGTTTCAATTAACAAAAACACCAGGCAAAAATGCAAAAGTGGAAAAACTGTTCCAGTGCTGCTGGTAAGAGGCTAATCCGACGTATTTTGTGACGAGAAATCGAATGGTGCAAACCGCGTTGCTCTCCGACCAATACTTTTGGCTGTAGTGACAATTCAATGATCATTGATGTCATAATCACGTGCCCAGCAACGGCTCTTACCCCATGGAAACCAGGGAAATTTGCAATTTTTTAACAGCTTCCGATGCCTGGCCCAATTCCGCATCTTTTGGCACCTTATAAATGTGGGTCAGTGTTTAGTTGTACTTTTTACAGCAGACTGTATCAAGTACCTTGTGTTTTTCATGTACAAATGGTGTGGTTTTTCTACACGTAGATAAAGACATTGAGATTGTCTTGCACTTAGAAATCAGACAATTGCTGGGTGAGTTAAATGGGCTTGGCCCAAAGATTTCAGGTCTTCTGGGCTACCGAAGGGCACATAACTTATAGTCAAAAGTTGAATATAGTAATGACCAGTCGCGATTGTACATAGTACGGTGTAGCCGATTTCAATTAACAAAAAGACCAGGCAAAAATGCAAAATTGGAAAAATTGTTTCAGTGCTGCTGGTAAGAGGCTAATCCGACGTATTTTGTGACGAGAAATCGAATGGTACAAACCGCGTTGCTCTCCGACGAACACTTTTGGCTGTAGTGACAATTGAATAATCACTGATGTCATAATCACGTGCCCAGCAACGGCTCTTACTCCATGGAAACCAGGGATATTTGCAATTTTTTAACAGCTGCCGATGCCTGGCCCAATTCCGCATCTTTTGGCACCTTATTCATGTGGGTCTGTTGTCAGTTGTACTTTTTACAGCAGACTGTATCAAGTACCTTGTGATTTTTATGTACAAAAGGTGTGGTTTTTCTACACGTAGATAAAGACATTGAGATTGTCTTGGACTTAGAAGTAAGACAATTGCTGGGTGAGTTAAATGAGCTTAGCCCAAAGATTTGACGTCTTCTGGGCTACCGAAGGGCACATAACTTATAGTCAAAAGTTGAATATAGTAATGACCAGTCGCGATTGTACATAGTACAGTGTAGCCGATTTCAATTAACAAAAAGACCAGGCAAAAATGCAAAATTGGAAAAATTGTTCCAGTGCTGCTGGTAAGAGGCTAATCCGACGTATTTTGTGACGAGAAATCGAATGGTACAAACTGCGTTGCTCTCCGACCAACACTTTTGGCTGTAGTGACAATTGAATGATCACTGATGTCATAATCACGTGCCCAGCAACGGCTCTTACTCCATGGAAACCAGGGATATTTGCAATTTTTTAACAGCTGCCGATGCCTGGCCCAATTCCGCATCTTTTGGCACCTTATTCATGTGGGTCTGTTGTCAGTTGTACTTTTTACAGCAGACTGTATCAAGTACCTTGTGCTTTTTCACGTACAAATGGTGTGGTTTTTCTACACGTAGATAAAGACATTGAGATTGTCTTCGACTTAGAAGTAAGGCAATTGCTGGGTGAGTTAAATGGGCTTAGCCCAAAGATTTGACGTCTTCTGGGCTACCGAAGGGCACATAACTTGTAGTCAAAAGTTGAATATAGTAATGACCAGTGGCGATTGTACATAGTACAGTGTAGCCGATTTCAATTAACAAAAAGACCAGGCAAAAATGCAAAAGTGGAAAAACTGTTCCAGTGCTGCTGGTAAGAGGCTAATCCGACGTATTTTGTGACGAGAAATCGAATGGTGCAAACCGCGTTGCTCTCCGACCAACACTTTTGGCTGTAGTGACAATTGAATGATCACTGATGTCATAATCACGTGCCCAGCAACGGCTCTTACTCCATGGAAACCAGGGATATTTGCAATTTTTTAACAGCTGCCGATGCCTGGCCCAATTCCGCATCTTTTGGCACCTTATTCATGTGGGTCTGTTGTCAGTTGTACTTTTTACAGCAGACTGTATCAAGTACCTTGTGTTTTTCACGTACAAATGGTGTGGTTTTTCTACACGTAGATAAAGACATTGAGATTGTCTTCGACTTAGAAGTAAGGCAATTGCTGGGTGAGTTAAATGGGCTTAGCCCAAAGATTTGACGTCTTCTGGGCTACCGAAGGGCACATAACTTATAGTCAAAAGTTGAATATAATAATGACCAGTCGCGATTGTACATAGTACAGTGTAGCCGATTTCAATTAACAAAAAGACCAGGCAAAAATGCAAAATTGGAAAAATTGTTCCAGTGCTGCTGGTAAGAGGCTAATCCGACGTATTTTGTGACGAGAAATCGAATGGTACAAACCGCGTTGCTCTCCGACCAACACTTTTGGCTGTAGTGACAATTGAATGATCACTGATGTCATAATCACGTGCCCAGCAACGGCTCTTACCCCATGGAAACCAGGGAAATTTGCAATTTTTCAACAGCTGCCGATGCTTGGCTCAATTTCGCATCTTTTGGTACCTTACTGAAGTGGGTCAGTGTTCAGTCGTACTTTTTACAGCAGACTGTATCAAGTACCTTGTGTTTTTCACGTACAAATGGTGTGGTTTTTCTACACGTAGATAAAGACATTGAGATTGTCTTCGACTTAGAAGTAAGGCAATTGCTGGGTGAGTTAAATGGGCTTAGCCCAAAGATTTGACGTCTTCTGGGCTACCGAAGGGCACATAACTTATAGTCAAAAGTTGAATATAGTAATGACCAGTCGCGATTGTACAGAGTACAGTGTAGCCGATTTCAATTAACAAAAAGACCAGGTAAAAATGCAAAAGTGGAAAAACTGTTCCAGTGCTGCTGGTAAGAGGCTAATCCGACGTATTTTGTGACGAGAAATCGAATGGTGCAAACCGCGTTGCTCTCCGACCAACACTTTTGGCTGTAGTGACAATTGAATGATCATTGATGTCATAATCACGTGCCCAGCAACGGCTCTTACCCCATGGAAACCAGGGAAATTTGCAATTTTTTAACAGCTTCCGATGCCTGGCCCAATTCCGCATCTTTTGGCACCTTATAAATGTGGGTCAGTGTTTAGTTGTACTTTTTACAGCAGACTGTATCAAGTACCTTGTGTTTTTCATGTACAAATGGTGTGGTTTTTCTACACGTAGATAAAGACATTGAGATTGTCTTGCACTTAGAAATCAGACAATTGCTGGGTGAGTTAAATGGGCTTGGCCCAAAGATTTCAGGTCTTCTTGGGCTACCGAAGGGCACATAACTTATAGTCAAAAGTTGAATATAGTAATGACCAGTCGCGATTGTACATAGTACAGTGTAGCCGATTTCAATTAACAAAAAGACCAGGCAAAAATGCAAAATTCGAAAAATTGTTCCAGTGCTGCTGGTAAGAGGCTAATCCGACGTATTTTGTGACGAGAAATCGAATGGTGCAAACCGCGTTGCTCTCCGCCCAACACTTTTGGCTGTAGTGACAATTGAATGATCATTGATGTCATAATCACGTGCCCAGCAACGGCTCTTACTCCATGGAAACCAGGGATATTTGCAATTTTTTAACAGCTGCCGATGCCTGGCCCAATTCCGCATCTTTTGGCACCTTATTCATGTGGGTCTGTTGTCAGTTGTACTTTTTACAGCAGACTGTATCAAGTACCTTGTGATTTTTATGTACAAAAGGTGTGGTTTTTCGACACGTAAATAAAGACATTGAGATTGTCTTCGACTTAGAAGTAAGACAATTGCTGGGTGAGTTAAATGGGCTTAGCCCAAAGATTTGTCGTCTTCTGGGCTACCGAAGGGCACATAACTTATAGTCAAAAGTTGAATATAGTAATGACCAGTCGCGATTGTACAGAGTACAGTGTAGCCGATTTCAATTAACAAAAAGACCAGGCAAAAATGCAAAAGTGTGAAAAAATGTTCCAGTGCTGCTGGTAAGAGGCTAATCCGACGTATTTTGTGACGAGAAATCGAATGGTGCAAACCGCGTTGCTCTCCGACCCATACTTTTGGCTGTAGCGACAATTGAATGATCATTGATGTCATAATCACGTGCCCAGCAACGGCTCTTACTCCATGGAAACCAGGGATATTTGCAATTTTTTAACAGCTGCCGATGCCTGGCCCAATTCCGCATCTTTTGGCACCTTATAAATGTGGGTCAGTGTTTAGTTGTTTTTTTTATAGCAGACTGTATCAAGTACCTTGTGTTTTTTATGTACAAATGGTCTGGTTTTTCTACACGTAGATAAAGACATTGAGATTGTCTTGGACTTAGAAATAAGACAATTGCTGGGTGAGTTAAATGGGCTTGGCCCAAAGATTTCAGGTCTTCTGGGCTACCGAAGGGCACATAACATATAGTCAAAAGTTGAATATAGTAATGACCAGTCGCGATTGTACAGAGTACAGTGTAGCCGATTTCAATTAACAAAAGACCAGGCAAAAATGCAAAAGTGGAAAAACTGTTCCAGTGCTACTAGTAAGAGGCTAATCCGACGTATTTTGTGACGAGAAATCGAATGGTGCATTCCGCGTTGCTCTCCGACCAATACTTTTGGCTGTAGTGACAATTGAATGATCATTTATGTCATAATCACGTGCACAGCAACGGCTCTTACTCCATGGAAACCAGGAAAATTTGCAATTTTTCAACAGCTGCCGATGCCTGGCTAAATTCCGCATCTTTTGGCACCTTATTCATGTGGGTCTGTTGTCAGTTGTACTTTTTACAGCAGACTGTATCAAGTACCTTGTGATTTTTATGTACAAATGGTGTGGTTTTTCTACACGTAAATAAAGACATTGAGATTGTCTTGCACTTAGAAATAAGACAATTGCTGGGTGAGTTAAATGGGCTTAGCCCAAAGATTTGTCGTCTTCTGGGCTACCGAAGGGCACATAACTTATAGTCAAAAGTTGAATATAGTAATGACCAGTCGCGATTGTACAGAGTACAGTGTATCCGATTTCAATTAACAAAAAGACCAGGCAAAAATGCAAAAGTGGAAAAAATGTTCCAGTGCTGCTGGTAAGAGGCTAATCCGACGTATTTTGTGACGAGAAATCGAATGGTGCAAACCGCGTTGCTCTCCGACCCATACTTTTGGCTGTAGCGACAATTGACTGATCATTGATGTCATAATCACGGGCCCAGCAACGGCTCTTACTCCATGGAAACCAGGGATATTTGCAATATTTTAACAGCTGCCGATGCCTGGCCCAATTCCGCATCTTTTGGCACCTTATAAATGTGGGTCAGTGTTTAGTTGTACTTTTTACAGCAGACTGTATCAAGTACCTTGTGTTTGTTATGTACAAATGGTCTGGTTTTTCTACACGTAGATAAAAACATTGAGATTGTCTTCGACTTAGAAGTAAGGCAATTGCTGGGTGAGTAAAATGGGCTTAGCCCAAAGATTTGACGTCTTCTGGGCTACCGAAGGGCACATAACATATAGTCAAAAGTTGAATATAGTAATAACCAGTCGCGATGGTACATAGTACAGTGTAGCCGATTTCAATTAACAAAAAGACCAGTCAAAAATGCAAAAGTGGAAAAATTGTTCCAGTGCTGCTGGTAAGAGGCTAATCCGACGTATTTTGTGACGAGAAATCGAATGGTGCAAACCGCGTTGCTCTCCGACCAATACTTTTGGCTGTAGTGACAATTGAATGATCATTGATGTCATAATCACGTGCGCAGCAGCGGCTCTTACTCCATGGAAACCAGGGAAATTTGCAATTTTTCAACAGTTGCCGATACCTGGCTCACTTCCGCATCTTTTGGCACCTTATTCATGTGGGTCTGTGGTCAGTTGTACTTTTTACAGCAGACTGTATCAAGTACCTTGTGTTTTTTATGTACAAATGGTGTGGTTTTTCTACACGTAGATAAAGACATTGAGATTTTCTTGCACTTAGAAGTAACACAATTGCTGGGTGAGTTAAATGGGCTTAGCCCAAAGATTTGTCGTCTTCTGGGCTACCTAAGGGCACATAACTTATAGTCAAAAATTGAATATAGTAATGACCAGTCGCGATTGTACAGAGTACAGTGTAGCCGATTTCAATTAACAAAAACACCAGGCAAAAATGCAAAAGTGGAAAATCTGTTCCAGTGCTACTATTAAGAGGCTAATCCGACGTATTTTGCGGCGAGAAATCGAATGGTACAAACCGCGTTGCTCTCTGACCAATACTTTTGGCTGTAGCGACATATAAATGATCATTGATGTCATAATCACGTGCCCGGTAACGGCTCTTACTCCATGGAAACCAGGGATATTTGCAATTTTTTAACAGCTGCCGATGCCTGGCCCAATTCCGCATCTTTTGGCACCTTATAAATGTGGGTCAGTGTTTAGTTGTACTTTTTACAGCAGACTGTATCAAGTACCTTGTGTTTTTTATGTACAAATGGTCTGGTTTTTCTACACGTAGATAAAGACATTGAGATTGTCTTGGACTTAGAAGTATGACAATTGCTGGGTGAGTTAAATGGGCTTAGCCCAAAGATTTTTCGTCTTCTGGGCTACCGAAGGGCACATAACTTATAGTCAAAAGTTGAATATAGTAATGACCAGTCGCGATTGTACAGAGTACAGTGTAGCCGAATTCAATTAACAAAAACACCAGGCAAAAATGCAAAAGTGGAAAAACTGTTCCAGTGCAACTAGTAAGGGGCTAATCCGAGGTATTTTGTGACGAGAAATCGAATGGTGCAAACCGCGTTGCTCTCTGACCAATACTTTTGGCTGTAGCGACAATTGAATGATCATTTATGTCATAATCACGTGCCCAGTAACTGCTCTTACTCCATGGAAACCAGAGAAATTTGCAATTTTTCAGCAGCTGCCGATGCCTGGCTCAATTCCGCATCTTTTGGCACCTTACTGAAGTGGGTCAGTGTTCAGTTGTACTTTTTACAGCAGACTGTATCAAGTACCTTGTGTTTTTCACGTACAAATGGTGTGGTTTTTCTACACGTAGATAAAGACATTGAGATTGTCTTCGACTTAGAAGTAGGGCAATTGCTGGTTGAGTAAAATGGGCTTAGCCCAAAGATTTGACGTCTTCTGGGCTACCGAAGGGCACATAACATATAGTCAAAAGTTGAATATAGTAATAACCAGTCGCGATTGTACAGAGTACAGTGTAGCCGATTTCAATTGACAAAAAGACCAGGCAAAAATGCAAAATTGGAAAAATTGTTCCAGGGCTGCTGGTAAGAGGCTAATCCGACGTATTTTGTGACGAGAAATCGAATGAGGGAAACCGCGTTCCTCTCCGACCAATACTTTTGGCTGTAGTGACAATTGAATGATCATTGATGTCATAATCACGTGCACAGCAACGGCTCTTACTCCATGGAAACCAGGGAAATTTGCAATTTTTTAACAGCTGCCGATGCCTGGTCCAATTCCGCATCTTTTGGCACCTTATTTATGTGGGTCTTTGGTCAGTTGTACTTTTTACAGCAGACTGTATCAAGTACCTTGTGTTTTTTATGTACAAATGGTGTGGTTTTTCTACACGTAAAAAAAGACATTGAGATTGTCTTGCACTTAGAAATAAGACAATTGCTGGGTGAGTTAAATGGGCTTAGCCCAAAGATTTGTCGTCTTCTGAGCTACCGAAGGGCACATAACTTATAATCAAAAGTTGAATATAGTAATGACCAGTCGCGATTGTACAGAGTACAGTGTAGCCGATTTCAATTAACAAAAACACCAGGTAAAAATGCAAAATTGGAAAAACTGTTCCAGTGCTACTATTAAGAGGCTAATCCGACGTATTTTGTGGCGAGAAATCGAATGGTACAAACCGCGTTGCTCTCCGACCAATACTTTTGGCTGTAGTGACAATTGAATGATCATTGATGTCATAATCACGTGCACAGCAACGGCTCTTACTCCATGGAAACCAGGGAAATTTGCAATTTTTTAACAGCTGCCGATGCCTGGTCCAATTCCGCATCTTTTGGCACCTTATTTATGTGGGTCTGTGGTCAGTTGTACTTTTTACAGCAGACTGTATCAAGTACCTTGTGTTTTTTATGTACAAATGGTCTGGTTTTTCTACACGTAAAAAAAGACATTGAGATTGTCTTGCACTTAGAAATAAGACAATTGCTGGGTGAGTTAAATGGGCTTAGCCCAAAGATTTGTCGTCTTCTGAGCTACCGAAGGGCACATAACTTATAATCAAAAGTTGAATATAGTAATGACCAGTCGCGATTGTACAGAGTACAGTGTAGCCGATTTCAATTAACAAAAACACCAGGTAAAAATGCAAAATTAGAAAAACTGTTCCAGTGCTACTATTAAGAGGCTAATCCGACGTATTTTGTGGCGAGAAATCGAATGGTACAAACCGCGTTGCTCTCTGACCAATACTTTTGGCTGTAGCGACAATTCAATGATCATTGATGTCATAATCACGTGCCCAGTAACGGCTCTTACTCCATGGAAACCAGGGATATTTGCAATTTTTTAACAGCTGCCGATGCCTGGCTCAATTCCGCATCTTTTGGCACCGTATAAATGTGGGTCAGTGTTTAGTTGTACTTTTTACAGCAGACTGTATCAAGTACCTTGTGTTTTTCACGTACAAATGGTGTGGTTTTTCTACACGTAGATAAAGACATTGAGATTGTCTTGGACTTAGAAATAAGACAATTGCTGGGTGAGTTAAATGGGCTTGGCCCAAAGATTTCAGGTCTTCTGGGCTACCGAAGGGCACATAACTTATAGTCAAAAGTTGAATATAGTAATGACCAGTCGCGATTGTACAGAGTACAGTGTAGCCGATTTCAATTAAGAAAAAGACCAGGCAAAAATGCAAAAGTGGAAAAACTGTTCCAGTGCTACTAGTAAGAGGCTAATCCGACGTATTTTGTGACGAGAAATCGAATGGTGCAAACCGCGTTGCTCTCCGACCAATACTTTTGGCTGTAGCGACAATTGAATGATCATTGATATCATAATCACGTGCCCAGCAACGGCTCTTACTCCATGGAAACCAGGGACATTTGCAATTTTTTAACAGCTGCCTATGCCTGGCCCAATTCCGCATCTTTTGGCACCTTATTGAAGTGGGTCAGTGTTCAGTTGTACTTTTTACAGCAGACTGTATCAAGTACCTTGTGTTTTTCATGTACAAATGGTGTGGTTTTTCTACACGTAGATAAAGACATTGAGATTGTATTGGACTTTGAAATAAGACAATTGCTGGGTGAGTTAAATGGGCTTGGCCCAAAGATTTCAGGTCTTCTGGGCTACCGAAGGGCACATAACTTATAGTCAAAAGTTGAATATAGTAATGACCAGTCGCGATTGTACAGAGTACAGTGTAGCCGGTTTCAATTAACAAAAACACCAGGCAAAAATGCAAAAGTGGAAAAACTGTTCCAGTGCAACTAGTAAGGGGCTAATCCGAGGTATTTTGTGACGAGAAATCGAATGGTGCAAACCGCGTTGCTCTCTGACCAATACTTTTGGCTGTAGCGACAATTGAATGATCATTTATGTCATAATCACGTGCCCAGCAACGGCTCTTACTCCATGGAAACCAGAGAAATTTGCAATTTTTCAGCAGCTGCCGATGCCTGGCTCAATTCCGCATCTTTTGGCACCTTACTGAAGTGGGTCAGTGTTCAGTTGTACTTTTTACAGCAGACTGTATCAAGTACCTTGTGTTTTTCACGTACAAATGGTGTGGTTTTTCTACACGTAGATAAAGACATTGAGATTGTCTTCGACTTAGAAGTAAGGCAATTGCTGGTTGAGTAAAATGGGCTTAGCCCAAAGATTTGACGTCTTCTGGGCTACCGAAGGGCACATAACATATAGTCAAAAGTTGAATATAGTAATAACCAGTCGCGATTGTACAGAGTACAGTGTAGCCGATTTCAATTGACAAAAAGACCAGGCAAAAATGCAAAATTGGAAAAATTGTTCCAGGGCTGCTGGTAAGAGGCTAATCCGACGTATTTTGTGACGAGAAATCGAATGAGGGAAACCGCGTTCCTCTCCGACCAATACTTTTGGCTGTAGTGACAATTGAATGATCATTGATGTCATAATCACGTGCACAGCAACGGCTCTTACTCCATGGAAACCAGGGAAATTTGCAATTTTTTAACAGCTGCCGATGCCTGGTCCAATTCCGCATCTTTTGGCACCTTATTTATGTGGGTCTGTGGTCAGTTGTACTTTTTACAGCAGACTGTATCAAGTACCTTGTGTTTTTTATGTACAAATGGTGTGGTTTTTCTACACGTAAAAAAAGACATTGAGATTGTCTTGCACTTAGAAATAAGACAATTGCTGGGTGAGTTAAATGGGCTTAGCCCAAAGATTTGTCGTCTTCTGAGCTACCGAAGGGCACATAACTTATAGTCAAAAGTTGAATATAGCAATGACCAGTCGCGATTGTACAGAGTACAGTGTATCCGATTTCAATTAACAAAAAGACCAGGCAAAAATGCAAAAAGTGGAAAAAATGTTCCAGTGCTGCTGGTAAGAGGCTAATCCGACGTATTTTGTGACGAGAAATCGAATGGTGCAAACCGCGTTGCTCTCCGACCCATACTTTTGGCTGTAGCGACAATTGACTGATCATTAATGTCATAATCACGTGCCCAGCAACGGCTCTTACTCCATGGAAACCAGGGAAATTTGCAATTTTTCAACAGTTGCCGATGCCTGGCTCAATTCCGCATCTTTTGGCACCTTATTCATGTTGGTCTGTGGTCAGTTGTACTTTTTACAGCAGACTGTATCAAGTACCTTGTGTTTTTTTATGTACAAATGGTCTGGTTTTTCTACACGTAGATAAAGACATTGAGATTGTCTTGGACTTAGAAGTAAGACAATTGCTGGGTGAGTTAAATGGGCTTAGCCCAAAGATTTGTCGTCTTCTGGGCTACCGAAGGGCACATAACATATAGTCAAAAGTTGAATATAGTAATGACCAGTCGCGATTGTACAGAGTACAGTGTAGCCGGTTTCAATTAACAAAAAGACCAGGCAAAAGTGCAAAAGTGGGAAAACTGTTCCAGTGCTACTAGTAAGAGGCTAATCCGACGTATTTTGTGACGAGAAATCGAATGGTGCATTCCGCGTTGCTCTCCGACCAATACTTTTGGCTGTAGTGACAATTGAATGATCATTGATGTCATAATCACGTGCACAGCAACGGCTCTTACTCCATGGAAACCAGGGAAATTTGCAATTTTTTAACAGCTGCCGATACCTGGCTCAATTCCGCGTCTTTTGGCACCTTATTCATGTAGGTCTGTGGTCAGTTGAACTTTTTACAGCAGACTGTATCAAGTACTTTGTGTTTTTTATGTACAAATTGTCTGGTTTTTCTACACGTAGATAAAGGCATTGAGATTGTCTTGGACTTAGAAGTAAGACAATTGCTGGGTGAGTTAAATGGGCTTAGCCCAAAGATTTGACGTCTTCTGGGGCTACCGAAGGGCACATAAGTTATAGTCAAAAGTTGAATATAGTAATGACCAGTCGCGATTGTACAGAGTACAGTGTAGCCGATTTCAATTAACAAAAAAGACCAGGTAAAAATGCAAAGTGGAAAAATTGTTCCAGTGCTACTAGTAAGAGGCTAATCCGACGTATTTTGTGGCGAGAAATCGAATGGTGCAAACCGCGTTGCTCTCTGACAAATACTTTTGGCTGTAGAGACAATTCAATGATCATTTATGTCATAGTCACGTGCCCAGTAACGGCTCTTACTCCATGGAAACCAGGGATATTTGCAATTTTTTAACAGCTGCCGATGCCTGGCTCAATTCCGCATCTTTTGGCACCTTATAAATGTGGGTCAGTGTTAAGTTGTACTTTTTACAGCAGACTGTATCAAGTACCTTGTGTTTTTTATGTACAAATGGTCTGGTTTTTCTACACGTAGATAAAGACATTGAGATTGTCTTCGACTTAGAAGTAAGGCAATTGCTGGTTGAGTAAAATGGGCTTAGCCCAAATATTTGACGTCTTCTGGGCTACCGAAGGGCACATAACATATAGTCAAAAGTTGAATATAGTAATAACCAGTCGCGATGGTACATAGTACAGTGTAGCCGATTTCAATTAACAAAAAGACCAGGCAAAAATGCAAAATTCGAAAAATTGTTCCAGTGCTGTTGGTAAGAAGCTAATCCGACGTATTTTGTGACGAGAAATCGAATGAGGGAAACCGCGTTCCTCTCCGACCAATACTTTTGGCTGTAGTGACAATTCAATGATCATTGATGTCATAATCACGTGCACAGCAACGGCTCTTACTCCATGGAAACCAGGGAAATTTGCAATGTTTTAACAGCTGCCGATGCCTGGCCCAATTCCGCATCTTTTGGCACCTTATTTATGTGGGTCTGTGGTCAGTTGTACTTTTTACAGCAGACTGTATCAAGTACCTTGTGTTTTTTATGTACAAATGGTGTGGTTTTTCTACACGTAGATAAAGACAATAAGATTGTCTTGGACTTAGAAGTAAGACAATTGCTGGGTGAGTTAAATTGGCTTAGCCCAAAGATTTGACGTCTTCTGGGCTACCGAAGGGCACATAACTTATAGTCAAAAGTTGAATATAGTAATGACCAGTCGCGATTGTACAGAGTACAGTGTAGCCGATTTCAATTAACAAAAAGACCAGGCAAAAATGCAAAAGTGGAAAAACTGTTCCAGTGCAACTAGTAAGAGGCTAATCCGACGTATTTTGTGACGAGAAATCGAATGGTGCAATCCGCGTTGCTCTCCGACCAATACTTTTGGCTGTAGTGACAATTCAATGATCATTGATGTCATAATCACGTGCCCAGCAACGGTTCTTACTCCATGGAAACCAGGGAAATTTGCAATTTTTTAACAGCTGCCGATGCCTGGCCCAATTCCGCATCTTTTGGCACCTTATAAATGTGGGTCAGTGTTTAGTTGTACTTTTTACAGCAGACTGTATCAAGTACCTTGTGTTTTTCACGTACAAATGGTGTGGTTTTTCTACACGTAGATAAAGACATTGAGATTGTATTGGACTTTGAAATAAGACAATTGCTGGGTGAGTTAAATGGGCTTGGCCCAAAGATTTCAGGTCTTCTGGGCTACCGAAGGGCACATAACTTATAGTCAAAAGTTGAATATAGTAATGACCAGTCGCGATTGTACAGAGTACAGTGTAGCCGGTTTCAATTAACAAAAACACCAGGCAAAAATGCAAAAGTGGAAAAACTGTTCCAGTGCAACTAGTAAGGGGCTAATCCGAGGTATTTTGTGACGAGAAATCGAATGGTGCAAACCGCGTTGCTCTCTGACCAATACTTTTGGCTGTAGCGACAATTGAATGATCATTTATGTCATAATCACGTGCCCAGCAACGGCTCTTACTCCATGGAAACCAGAGAAATTTGCAATTTTTCAGCAGCTGCCGATGCCTGGCTCAATTCCGCATCTTTTGGCACCTTACTGAAGTGGGTCAGTGTTCAGTTGTACTTTTTACAGCAGACTGTATCAAGTACCTTGTGTTTTTCACGTACAAATGGTGTGGTTTTTCTACACTTAGATAAAGACATTGAGATTGTCTTCGACTTAGAAGTAAGGCAATTGCTGGTTGAGTAAAATGGGCTTAGCCCAAAGATTTGACGTCTTCTGGGCTACCGAAGGGCACATAACATATAGTCAAAAGTTGAATATAGTAATAACCAGTCGCGATTGTACAGAGTACAGTGTAGCCGAATTCAATTGACAAAAAGACCAGGCAGAAATGCAAAATTGGAAAAATTGTTCCAGGGCTGCTGGTAAGAGGCTAATCCGACGTATTTTGTGACGAGAAATCGAATGAGGGAAACCGCGTTCCTCTCCGACCAATACTTTTGGCTGTAGTGACAATTGAATGATCATTGATGTCATAATCACGTGCACAGCAACGGCTCTTACTGCATGGAAACCAGGGAAATTTGCAATTTTTTAACAGCTGCCGATGCCTGGTCCAATTCCGCATCTTTTGGCACCTTATTTATGTGGGTCTGTGGTCAGTTGTACTTTTTACAGCAGACTGTATCAAGTACCTTGTGTTTTTTATGTACAAATGGTGTGCTTTTTCTACACGTAAATAAAGACATTGAGATTGTCTTGCACTTAGAAATAAGACAATTGCTGGGTGAGTTAAATGGGCTTAGCCCAAAGATTTGTCGTCTTCTGGGCTACCGAAGGGCACATAACTTATAGTCAAAAGTTGAATATAGCAATGACCAGTCGCGATTGTACAGAGTACAGTGTATCCGATTTCAATTAACAAAAAGACCAGGCAAAAATGCAAAAGTGGAAAAAATGTTCCAGTGCTGCTGGTAAGAGGCTAATCCGACGTATTTTGTGACGAGAAATCGAATGGTGCAAACCGCGTTGCTCTCCGACCCATACTTTTGGCTGTAGCGACAATTGACTGATCATTAATGTCATAATCACGTGCCCAGCAACGGCTCTTACTCCATGGAAACCAGGGAAATTTGCAATTTTTCAACAGTTGCCGATGCCTGGCTCAATTCTGCATCTTTTGGCACCTTATTCATGTTGGTCTGTGGTCAGTTGTACTTTTTACAGCAGACTGTATCAAGTACCTTGTGTTTTTTATGTACAAATGGTCTGGTTTTTTTACACGTAGATAAAGACATTGAGATTGTCTTGGACTTAGAAGTAAGACAATTGCTGGGTGAGTTAAATGGGCTTAGCCCAAAGATTTGTCGTCTTCTGGGCTACCGAAGGGCACATAACATATAGTCAAAAGTTGAATATAGTAATGACCAGTCGCGATTGTACAGAGTACAGTGTAGCCGGTTTCAATTAACAAAAAGACCAGGCAAAAGTGCAAAAGTGGAAAAACTGTTCCAGTGCTACTAGTAAGAGGCTAATCCGACGTATTTTGTGACGAGAAATCGAATGGTGCATTCCGCGTTGCTCTCCGACCAATACTTTTGGCTGTAGTGACAATTGAATGATCATTGATGTCATAATTACGTGCACAACAACGGCTCTTACTCCATGGAAACCAGGGAAATTTGCAATTTTTTAACAGCTGCCGATACCTGGCTCAATTCCGCGTCTTTTGGCACCTTCTTCATGTAGGTCTGTGGTCAGTTGTACTTTTTACAGCAGACTGTATCAAGTACTTTGTGTTTTTTATGTACAAATGGTCTGGTTTTTCTACACGTAGATAAAGACATTGAGATTGTCTTGGACTTAGAAGTAAGACAATTGCTGGGTGAGTTAAATGGGCTTAGCCCAAAGATTTGTCGTCTTCTGGGCTACCGAAGGGCACATAACATATAGTCAAAAGTTGAATATAGTAATGACCAGTCGCGATTGTACAGAGTACAGTGTAGCCGGTTTCAATTAACAAAAAGACCAGGCAAAAGTGCGAAAGTGGAAAAACTGTTCCAGTGCTACTAGTAAGAGGCTAATCCGACGTATTTTGTGACGAGAAATCGAATGGTGCATTCCGCGTTGCTCTCCGACCAACACTTTTGGCTGTAGTGACAATTGAATGATCATTGATGTCATAATCACGTGCACAGCAACGGCTCTTACTCCATGGAAACCAGGGAAATTTGCAATTTTTTAACAGCTGCCGATACCTGGCTCAATTCCGCGTCTTTTGGCACCTTATTCATGTAGGTCTGTGGTCAGTTGAACTTTTTACAGCAGACTGTATCAAGTACTTTGTGTTTTTTATGTACAAATTGTCTGGTTTTTCTACACGTAGATAAAGACATTGAGATTGTCTTGGACTTAGAAGTAGGACAATTGCTGGGTGAGTAAAATGGGCTTAGCCCAAAGATTTGACGTCTTCTGGGCTACCGAAGGGCACATAACATATAGTCAAAAGTTGAATATAGTAATAACCAGTTGCGATGGTACATAGTACAGTGTAGCCGATTTCAATTAACAAAAAGACCAGGCAAAAATGCAAAAGTGGAAAAATTGTTCCAGTGCTGCTGGTAAGAGGCTAATCCGACGTATTTTGTGACGAGAAATCGAATGGTGCAAACCGCGTTGCTCTCCGACCAATACTTTTGGCTGTAGTGACAATTGAATGATCATTGATGTCATAATCACGTGCACAGCAGCGGCTCTTACTCCATGGAAACCAGGGAAATTTGCAATTTTTCAACAGTTGCCGATACCTGGCTCAATTCCGCATCTTTTGGCACCTTATTCATGTGGGTCTGTGGTCAGTTGTACTTTTTACAGCAGACTGTATCAAGTACCTTGTGTTTTTTATGTACAAATGGTCTGGTTTTTCTACACGTAGATAAAGACATTGAGATTGTCTTGGACTTAGAAGTAAGACAATTGCTGGGTGAGTTAAATGGGCTTAGCCCAAAGATTTCAGGTCTTCTGGGCTACCGAAGGGCACATAACTTATAGTCAAAAGTTGAATATAGTAATGACCAGTCGCGATTGTACAGAGTACAGTGTAGCCGATTTCAATTAACAAAAACACCAGGCAAAAATGCAAAAGTGGAAAAAATGTTCCAGTGCTACTATTAAGAGGCTAATCCGACGTATTTTTTGGCGAGAAATCGAATGGTACAAACCGCGTTGCTCTCTGACCAATACTTTTGGCTGTAGCGACAATTCAATGATCATTGATGTCTTAATCACGTGCCCAGTAACGGCTCTTACTCCATGGAAACCAGGGATATTTGCAATTTTTTAACAGCTGCCGATGCCTGGCTCAATTCCGCATCTTTTGGCACCTTATAAATGTGGGTCAGTGTTTAGTTGTACTTTTTACAGCAGACTGTATCAAGTACCTTGTGTTTTTCACGTACAAATGGTGTGGTTTTTCTACACGTAGATAAAGACATTGAGATTGTATTGGACTTTGAAATAAGACAATTGCTGGGTGAGTTAAATGGGCTTGGCCCAAAGATTTCAGGTCTTCTGGGCTACCGAAGGGCACATAACTTATAGTCAAAAGTTGAATATAGTAATGACCAGTCGCGATTGTACAGAGTACAGTGTAGCCGGTTTCAATTAACAAAAACACCAGGCAAAAATGCAAAAGTGGAAAAACTGTTCCAGTGCAACTAGTAAGGGGCTAATCCGACGTATTTTGTGACGAGAAATCGAATGGTGCAATCCGCGTTGCTCTCTGACCAATACTTTTGGCTGTAGCGACAATTGAATGATCATTTATGTCATAATCACGTGCCCAGCAACGGCTCTTACTCCATGGAAACCAGAGAAATTTGCAATTTTTCAGCAGCTGCCGATGCCTGGCTCAATTCCGCATCTTTTGGCACCTTACTGAAGTGGGTCAGTGTTCAGTTGTACTTTTTACAGCAGACTGTATCAAGTACCTTGTGTTTTTCACGTACAAATGGTGTGGTTTTTCTACACGTAGATAAAGACATTGAGATTGTCTTGGACTTAGAAGTAAGGCAATTGCTGGTTGAGTAAAATGGGCTTAGCCCAAAGATTTCACGTCTTCTGGGCTACCGAAGGGCACATAACATATAGTCAAAAGTTGAATATAGTAATAACCAGTCGCGATTGTACAGAGTACAGTGTAGCCGATTTCAATTGACAAAAAGACCAGGCAAAAATGCAAAATTGGAAAAATTGTTCCAGGGCTGCTGGTAAGAGGCTAATCCGACGTATTTTGTGACGAGAAATCGAATGAGGGAAACCGCGTTCCTCTCCGACCAATACTTTTGGCTGTAGTGACAATTGAATGATCATTGATGTCATAATCACGTGCACAGCAACGGCTCTTACTCCATGGAAACCAGGGAAATTTGCAATTTTTTAACAGCTGCCGATGCCTGGTCCAATTCCGCATCTTTTGGCACCTTATTTATGTGGGTCTGTGGTCAGTTGTACTTTTTACAGCAGACTGTATCAAGTACCTTGTGTTTTTTATGTACAAATGGTCTGGTTTTTCTACACGTAGATAAAGACATTGAGATTGTATTGGACTTTGAAATAAGACAATTGCTGGGTGAGTTAAATGGGCTTGGCCCAAAGATTTCAGGTCTTCTGGGCTACCGAAGGGCACATAACTTATAGTCAAAAGTTGAATATAGTAATGACCAGTCGCGATTGTACAGAGTACAGTGTAGCCGGTTTCAATTAACAAAAACACCAGGCAAAAATGCAAAAGTGGAAAAACTGTTCCAGTGCAACTAGTAAGGGGCTAATCCGACGTATTTTGTGACGAGAAATCGAATGGTGCAATCCGCGTTGCTCTCTGACCAATACTTTTGGCTGTAGCGACAATTGAATGATCATTTATGTCATAATCACGTGCCCAGCAACGGCTCTTACTCCATGGAAACCAGAGAAATTTGCAATTTTTCAACAGCTGCCGATGCCTGGCTCAATTCCGCATCTTTTGGCATCTTACTGAAGTGGGTCAGTGTTCAGTTGTACTTTTTACAGCAGACTGTATCAAGTACCTTGTGTTTTTCACGTACAAATGGTGTGGTTTTTCTACACGTAGATAAAGACATTGAGATTGTCTTCGACTTAGAAGTAAGGCAATTGCTGGGTGAGTTAAATGGGCTTAGCCCAAAGATTTGACGTCTTCTGGGCTACCGAAGGGCACATAACATATAGTCAAAAGTTGAATATAGTAATAACCAGTCGCGATTGTACAGAGTACAGTGTAGCCGATTTCAATTGACAAAAAGACCAGGCAAAAATGCAAAATTGGAAAAATTGTTCCAGGGCTGCTGGTAAGAGGCTAATCCGACGTATTTTGTGACGAGAAATCGAATGAGGGAAACCGCGTTCCTCTCCGACCAATACTTTTGGCTGTAGTGACAATTGAATGATCATTGATGTCATAATCACGTGCACAGCAACGGCTCTTACTCCATGGAAACCAGGGAAATTTGCAATTTTTTAACAGCTGCCGATGCCTGGTCCAATTCCGCATCTTTTGGCACCTTATTTATGTGGGTCTGTGGTCAGTTATACTTTTTACAGCAGACTGTATCAAGTACCTTGTGTTTTTTATGTACAAATGGTGTGGTTTTTCTACACGTAGATAAAGACATTGAGATTGTCTTGGACTTAGAAGTAAGACAATTGCTGGGTGAGTTAAATGGGCTTAGCCCAAAGATTTCAGGTCTTCTGGGCTACCGAAGGGCACATAACTTATAGTCAAAAGTTGAATATAGTAATGACCAGTCGCGATTGTACAGAGTACAGTGTAGCCGATTTCAATTAACAAAAAGACCAGACAAAAATGCAAAAGTGGAAAAGTTGTTCCAGTGCTGCTGGTAAGACGCTAATCCAACGTATTTTGTGACGAGAAATCGAATGGTGCAAACCGCGTTGCTCTCCGGCCAATACTTTTGGCTGTAGCGACAATTGAATGATCATTGATGTCATAATCACGTGCCCAGCAACGGCTCTTACTCCATGGAAACCAGGGATATTTGCAATTTTTCAACAGCTGCCGATGCCTGGCCCAATTCCGCATCTTTTGGCACCTTATAAATGTGGGTCAGTGTTAGGTTGTACTTTTTACAGCAGACTGTATCAAGTACCTTGTTATTTTTATGTACAAATGGTGTGGTTTTTCTACACGTAGATAAAGACATTGAGATTGTCTTGGACCTAGAAGTAAGACAATTGCTGGGTGAGTTAAATGGGCTTAGCCCAAAGATTTGACGTCTTCTGGGCTACCGAAGGGCACATAACTTATAGTCAAAAGTTGAATATAATAATGACCAGTCGCGATTGGACAGAGTACAGTGTAGCCGGTTTCAATTAACAAAAAGACCAGGCAAAAATGCAAAAGTGGAAAAATTGTTCCAGTGCTACTAGTAAGAGGCTAATCCGACGTATTTTGTGACGAGAAATCGAATGGTGCAATCCGCGTTGCTCTCCGACCAATACTTTTGGCTGTAGCGACAATTGAATGATCATTTATGTCATAATCACGTGCCCAGCAACGGCTCTTACTCCATGGAAACCAGGGAAATCTGCAATTTTTCAACAGCTGCCGATGCCTTGCTCAATTCCGCATCTTTTGGCACCTTACTGAAGTGAGTCAGTGTTCAGTTGTACTTTTTACAGCAGACTGTATCAAGTACCTTGTGTTTTTTATGTACAAATGGTGTGGTTTTTCTACACGTAGATAAAGACATTGAGATTGTCTTGGACTTAGAAGTAAGGCAATTGCTGGGTGAGTAAAATGGGCTGAGCCCAAAGATTTGACGTCTTCTGGGCTACCGAAGGGCACATAACATATAGTCAAAAGTTGAATATAGTAATGACCAATCGCGATGGTACATAGTACAGTGTAGCCGATTTCAATTAACAAAAAGACCAGGCAAAAATGCAAAATTGGAAAAATTGTTCCAGTGCTGCTGGTAAGAGGCTAATCCGACGTATTTTGTGACGAGAAATCGAATGGTGCAAACCGCGTTGCTCTCCGACCAATACTTTTGGCTGTAGTGACAATTGAATGATCATTGATGTCATAATCACGTGCACAGCAACGGCTCTTACTCCATGGAAACCAGGGAAATTTGCAATTTTTCAACAGCTGCCGATACCTGGCTCAATTCCGCATCTTTTGGCACCTTATTCATGTGGGTCTGTGGTCAGTTGTACTTTTTACAGCAGACTGTATCAAGTACCTTGTGTTTTTCACGTACAAATGGTGTGGTTTTTCTACACGTAGATAAAGACATTGAGATTGTCGTGCACTTAGAAGTAAGGCAATTGCTGGGTGAGTTAAATGGGCTTGGCCCAAAGATTTGTCGTCTTCTGGGCTACCGAAGGGCACATAACTTATAGTCAAAAGTTGAATATAGTAATGACCAGTCGCGATTGTACAGAGTACAGTGTAGCCGGTTTCAATTAACAAAAAGACCAGGCAAAAATGCAAAAGTGGAAAAACTGTTCCAGTGCTACTAGTAAAAGGCTAATCCGACGTATTTTGTGACGAGAAATCGAATGGTGCAATCCGCGTTGCTCTCCGACCAATACTTTTGGCTGTAGCGACAATTGAATGATCATTGATGTCATAATCACGTGCCCAGCAACGGCTCTTACTCCATGGAAACCAGGGATATTTGCAATTTTTTAACAGCTGCCGATGCCTGGCCCAATTCCGCATCTTTTGGCACCTGATAAATGTGGGTCAGTGTTTAGTTGTACTTTTTACAGCAGACTGTATCAAGTACCTTGTGTTTTTTATGTACAAAAGGTGTGGTTTTTCTACACGTAGATAAAGACATTGAGATTGTCTTCGACTTAGAAGTAAGGCAATAGCTGGGTGAGTTAAATGGGCTTAGCCCAAAGATTTGACGTCTTCTGGGCTAACGAAGGGCACATAACATATAGTCAAAAGTTGAATATAGTAATGACCAGTCGCGATTGTACAGAGTACAGTGTAGCCGATTTCAATTAACAAAAAGACCAAGCAAAAATGCAAAATTCGAAAAATTGTTCCAGTGCTGCTGGTAAGAGGCTAATCCGACGTATTTTGTGACGACAAATCGAATGGTACAAAAAGCGTTGCTCTCCGACCAATACTTTTGGCTGTAGTGACAATTGAATGATCATTGATGTCATAATCACGTGACCAGCAACGGCTCTTACTCCATGGAAACCAGGGATATTTGCAATTTTTTAACAGCTACCGATGCCTGGCCCAATTCCGCATCTTTTGGCACCTTATTCATGTGGGTCTGTTGTCAGTTGTACTCTTTACAGCAGACTGTATCAAGTACCTTGTGTTTTTCACGTACAAATGGTGTGGTTTTTCTACACGTAGATAAAGACTTTGAGATTGTCCTGCACTTAGAAGTAAGGCAATTGCTGGGTGAGTTAAATGGGCTTGGCCCAAAGATTTGTCGTCTTCTGGGCTACCGAAGGGCACATAACTTATAGTCAAAGGTTGAATATAGTAATGACCAGTCGCGATTGTACAGAGTACAGTGTAGCCGATTTCAATTAACAAAAAGACCAGGCAAAAATGCAAAAGTGGAAAAAATGAGCCAGTGCTGCTGGTAAGAGGCTAATCCGACGTATTTTGTGACGAGAAATCGAATGGTGCAAACCGCGTTGCTCTCCAACCAATACTTTTGGCTGTAGCGACAATTGATTGATCATTTATGTCATAATCACGTGCCCAGCAACGGCTCTTACTCCATGGAAACCAGGGATATTTGCAATTTTTTAACAGCTGCCGATGCCTGGCCCAATTCCGCATCTTTTGGCACCTTATAAATGTGTGTCAGTGTTTAGTTGTACTTTTTACAGCAGACTGTATCAAGTACCTTGTGTTTTTTATGTACAAATGGTGTGGTTTTTCTACACGTAGATAAAGACATTGAGATTGTCTTGGACTTAGAAGAAAGACAATTGCTGGGTGAGTTAAATGGGCTTAGCCCAAAGATTTGACGTCTTCTGGGCTACCGAAGGGCACATAACTTATAGTCAAAAGTTGAATATAGTAATAACCAGTCGCGATTGTACAGAATACAGTGTAGCCGATTTCAATTAACAAAAAGACCAGGCAAAAATGCAAAAGTGGAAAAACTGTTCCAGTGCTGCTGGTAAGAGGCTAATCCGACGTATTTTGTGACGAGAAATCGAATGGTGCAAACCGCGTTGCTCTCCGACCAATACTTTTGGCTGTAGCGACAATTCAATGATCATTGATGTCATAATCACGTGCCCAGCAACGGCTCTTACTCCATGGAAACCAGGGAAATTTGCAATTTTTCAACAGCTGCCGATGCCTGGCTCAATTCCGCTTCTTTTGGCACCTTACAGAAGTGGGTCAGTGTTCAGTTGTACTTTTTACAGCAGAATGTATCAAGTACCTTGTGTTTTTTATGTACAAATGGTGTGGTTTTTCTACACGTAGATAAAGACATTGAGATTGTCTTGCACTTAGAAGTAAGGCAATTGCTGGGTGAGTTAAATGGGCTTGGCCCAAAGATTTGTCGTCTTCTGGGCTACCGAAGGGCACATAACATATAGTCAAAAGTTGAATATAGTAATGACCAGTCGTGATTGTACAGAGTACAGTGTAGCCGATTTCAATTAACAAAAAGACCAGGTAAAAATGCAAAATTGGAAAAACTGTTCCAGTGCTACTAGTAAGAGGCTAATCCGACGTATTTTGTGGCAACAAATCGAATGGTGCAATCCGCGTTGCTCTCTGATTAATACTTTTGGCTGTAGCGACAATTCAATGCTCATTGATGTCATAATCACGTGCCCAGTAACGGCTCTTACTCCATGGAAACCAGTGATATTTGCAATTTTTTAACAGCTGCCGATGCCTGGCCCAATTCCGCATCTTTTGGCACCTTATAAATGTGGGTCAGTGTTAAGTTGTACTTTTTACAGCAGACTGTATCAAGTACCTTGTGATTTTTATGTACAAATGGTGTGGTTTTTCTACACGTAGATAAAGACATTGAGATTGTCTTGGACTTAGAAGTAAGACAATTGCTGGGTGAGTTAAATGGGCTTAGCCCAAAGATTTGACGTCTTCTGGACTACCGAAGGGCACATAACATATAGTCAAAAGTTGAATATAGTAATGACCAGTCGCGATTGTACAGAGTACAGTGTAGCCGATTTCAATTTACAAAAAGACCAAGCAAAAATGCAAAATTCGAAAAATTGTTCCAGTGCTGCTGGAAAGAGGCTAATCCGACGTATTTTGTGACGACAAATCGAATGGTACAAAAAGCGTTGCTCTCCGACCAATACTTTTGGCTGTAGTGACAATTGAATGATCATTGATGTCATAATCACGTGCCCAGCAACGGCTCTTACTCCATGGAAACCAGCGATATTTGCAATTTTTTAACAGCTACCGATGCCTGGCCCAATTCCGCATCTTTTGGCACCTTATTCATGTGGGTCTGTTGTCAGTTGTACTCTTTACAGCAGACTGTATCAAGTACCTTGTGTTTTTCACGTACAAATGGTGTGGTTTTTCTACACGTAGATAAAGACTTTGAGATTGTCTTGCACTTAGAAGTAAGGCAATTGCTGGGTGAGTTAAATGGGCTTGGCCCAAAGATTTGTCGTCTTCTGGGCTACCGAAGGGCACATAACTTATAGTCAAAAGTTGAATATAGTAATGACCAGTCGCGATTGTACAGAGTACAGTGTAGCCGATTTCAATTAACAAAAAGACCAGGCAAAAATGCAAAAGTGGAAAAAATGAGCCAGTGCTGCTGGTAAGAGGCTAATCCGACGTATTTTGTGACGAGAAATCGAATGGTGCAAACCGCGTTGCTCTCCAACCAATACTTTTGGCTGTAGCGACAATTGAATGATCATTGATGTCATAATCACGTGCCCAGCAACGGCTCTTACTCCATGGAAACCAGGGATATTTGCAATTTTTTAACAGCTGCCGATGCCTGGCCCAATTCCGCATCTTTTGGCACCTGATAAATGTGGGTCAGTGTTTAGTTGTACTTTTTACAGCAGACTGTATCAAGTACCTTGTGTTTTTTATGTACAAATGGTCTGGTTTTTCTACACGTAGATAAAGACATTGAGATTGTCTTGGACTTAGAAGTAAGACAATTGCTGGGTGAGTTAAATGGGCTTACCCCAAAGATTTGACGTCTTCTAGGCTACCGAAGGGCACATAACTTATAGTCAAAAGTTGAATATAATAATGACCAGTCGCGATTGGACAGAGTACAGTGTAGCCGGTTTCAATTAACAAAAAGACCAGGCAAAAATGCAAAAGTGGAAAAACTGTTCCAGTGCTGCTGGTAAGAGGCTAATCCGACGTATTTTGTGACGAGAAATCGAATGGTGCAAACCGCGTTGCTCTCCGACCAATACTTTTGGCTGTAGCGACAATTGAATGATCATTGATGTCATAATCACGTGCCCAGCAACGGCTCTTACTCCATGGAAACCAGGGATATTTGCAATTTTTTAACAGCTGCCGATGCCTGGCTCAATTTCGCATCTTTTTGTACCTTATTCATGTGGGTCTGTGGTCAGTTGTACTTTTTACAGCAGACTGTATCAAGTACCTTGTGTTTTTTATGTACAAATGGTGTGGTTTTTCTACACGTAGATAAAGACATTGAGATTGTCTTGGACTTAGAAGTAAGACAATTGCTGGGTGAGTTAAATGGCTTAGCCCAAAGATTTGTCGTCTTCTGGGCTACCGAAGGGCACATAACTTATAGTCAAAAGTTGAATATAGTAATGACCAGTCGCGATTGTACGGAGTACAGTGTAGCCGATTTCAATTAACAAAAAGAACAGGCAAAAATGCAAAATTGGAAAAATTGTTCCGGTGCAGCTGGTAAGAGGCTAATCCGACGTATTTTGTGACGAGAAATCGAATGGTGCAAACCGCGTTGCTCTCCGACCAATACTTTTGGCTGTAGTGACAATTGAATGATCATTGATGTCATAATCACGTGCCCAGCAACGGCTCTTACTCCATGGAAACCAGGGAAATTTGCAATTTCTCAACAGCTGCCGATGCCTGGCTCAATTCCGCATCTTTTGGCACCTTACTAAAGTGGGTCAGTGTTCAGTTGTACTTTTTACAGCAGACTGTATCAAGTACCTTGTCTTTTTCACGTACAAATGGTGTGGTTTTTCTACACGTAGATAAAGACATTGAGATTGTCTTGGACTTAGAAGTAACACAATTGCTGGGTGAGTTAAATTGGCTTAGCCCAAAGATTTCAGGTCTTCTAAGCTACCGAAGAGCACATAACTTATAGTCAAAAGTTGAATATAGTAATGACCAGTCGCGATTGTACAGAGTACAGTGTAGCCGGTTTCAATTAACAAAAAGACCAGGCAAAAATGCAAAATTCGAAAAAATTGTTCCAGTGCTGCTGGTAAGAGGCTAATCCGACGTATTTTGTGACGACAAATCGAATGGTACAAAAGCGTTGCTCTCCGACCAATACTGTTGGCTGTAGTGACAATTGAATGATCATTGATGTCATAATCACGTGCCCAGCAACGGCTCTTACTCCATGGAAACCAGGGATATTTGCAATTTTTTAACAGCTGCCGATGCCTGGCCCAATTCCGCATCTTTTGGCACCTTATTCATGTGGGTCTGTTGTCAGTTGTACTTTTTACAGCAGACTGTATCAAGTACCTTGTGTTTTTCACGTACAAATGGTGTGGTTTTTCTACACGTAGATAAAGACATTGAGATTGTCTTGCACTTAATAGTAAGGCAATTGCTGGGTGAGTTAAATGGCTTGGCCCAAAGATTTGTCGTCTTCTGGGCTACCGAAGGGCACATAACTTATAGTCAAAAGTTGAATATAGTAATGACCAGTCGCGATTGTACAGAGTACAGTGTAGCCGGTTTCAATTAATAAAAAGACCAGGCAAAAATGCAAAAGTGGAAAAACTGTTCCAGTGCTACTAGTAAGAGGCTAATCCGACGTATTTTGTGACGAGAAATCGAATGGTGCAATCCGCGTTGCTCTCCGACCAATACTTTTGGCTGTAGCGACAATTGAATGATCA